>NW_017306941.1:767510-840994 GCF_000935625.1 Nanorana parkeri | reverse complement strand
AAACGCCGGACCCGACCGCTCACGAAGGACTCACGGTGCTGAATGAGCGATTTGACAGTTGCCAGCAAAATGTAGACAGATGACGTCACTGCTGGCCTATCTCTCTGACATTCTGACAGGACCTTTCAAGAGCGATTTGACAGGTGCCGGCCTATTGACTCTCTGCTGTTCGGCCCCTATGAGAATTGTGAGAATTTTATTTTTAACTCGGGGGTCCCTCTTAACATTCCTACCAGACCTAAAGGGTCTGGTATGGTTTCGGAGGAGAACCCAGCGTGTTTTTTTGGTATATTTATTTATTTATATTTTTTTTTACATTTTGCGGGGAGAACAGTCTGCTTCGGCTGTGTCTTCGGCTCAGCTGAGCCGACGCATATGCGTTCGCCTTGGCCGAGAGCTTCTCGCAGGCAAAGCGAGCCTAAGGATTTTCTGAAGGTTCCGCATAATCCTTCTGCTCCTTAGTTTAGATGATAAAAAAAAGTCTTACTCACCTGGACCGTGGAGCCGTCTTGTTTTTAGACAAATCCTTCTAGCCTCTCACCCCCTCCTCTGCAGCAGTCTAATGTGCCAATGTTGCAGCGTAGGAGGAGAGAGGCTTTAGAGACCAGGGAGACAGCTCAGTGATTTTGGCTGAGCATAACTTTTTTACTTAAGCACCTAGACAAAAATGAGCAGTTAACCCTTGTAGTGAGACGGGTTAATAAAAAGTTTTGCCTGGAGTTCTTCTTTAACTCTTTGTAAAAAACAAACAATGTAGATATCTAGCTTACAACAGATAATGAAATTTGCCAGCACAGTCCATGTACAACATGACTGGCCTGTTAGAGGAAGAAACAGTTCAAGGAGCCAATCAGTTCCTGTTCTGACAAGAAGTATGCTAACAGGAGGAGAGAGCAGAGTGACAAGTGAGATGAGCTCATCACTGTGCTGTTTCTCTGCTCACTGTCCAGCCACCCGTTGGGGTGGGTCCAGTACGACCAAGGCTTAGAGAAAGTGGGTTGACTGATGCTGGCCATCAGACTGAGGCCATCTAGTGGCGTAAAAAAGTACTGCAGTGGAAAAATCTCTGGACTGAAAGTAAATACTGTAGAAAAAGCTGGTTTTATTTTTTGATCTTTAAATTGGCTTAACATTTTTATCTTGTTATTTTTGTCTGGACTTCTGCTGTAAGGATCTATTTTTCTAAAGTGGCACACACAGAACAGACCCAAAGTTTTAGATTCATTGTACAATCCAAGATATAACAATACAGGGCTCGGCATGATAAACAGTTGCTAGCCAGCTCTAGTCTAATCAACTCAGCATCTGTATTTATAAAATATCCTAACAAGGTATCCATTTATGCCTAACACGCAGTGTGTGAGAATGGAAACAGTCCAGCTGGGTTCTCGGAACACGCGTCGACAAAAACATTGTTGTGCTATGTGAAACACATTAAAGCTGATATAATGGTTCTATAAAGCAACAGCGAGAATTCATCCACTCGGCTTCAAAATCTGCAGCTCCTGGATGTCCTTCCGCTACATATACCGAGCTTAGCTGCTGTAGAACGGATAAATACACTACCAAGAAAAAATATTTTGAGCTATGAAATAACAAGAACAGCCACCAGCATGCTTCATCGTCATCCTTGTTATTATTTTTATACCTGCCAAAAGCTTTTGTTATTTGTACGGCTGGCTGCCAGAGGTGATGGAGGGAGGTCGGACGGCAGCTGCTTGGCCAACCATTCTTCTTTATCTATAGGCAATTTTAGCGTGTCTTTGATGATGGTATTATATCCGCAATGTTTATCTGCTCAACTCTGGCCACAAAAACTTTCATTTTTATATATTCCTCAATTACCACAAAGGTTATAAATCCACTTTGTGTGCACCAAATGCCTTTGCAAACCCAAACATGTCCTTACCTTTGTGGTGACATCATCACTGTGCTGCACATAGCCAGGGCAGAGAGCAGAGATGTGAAAGGGACCCAGCAGGTCCACTTAATACAGCAGGGAAAGTGAATTCAAATTCAGGAAGGTCCAGTGAGTATAATTTTCGAGCCGAGGTTCGCTGTACGGACAGAACGGTCACTCCGTCCATGTCCGTACCACGGTCCGCCATTTAGGCTGCATCCACACCAGCAACTGCACTACAACGCATAGTTGCTGGTGTGTGTTCCCAGGCACCGTGCCAATCCTGGTGCATCACACTGTTTATTTATTTTTATTAGGACTCCCCCTTCTCATGTACATAAAAATGCCAATACATGTGTTCTTTCGAAACCGATGGCGGGGGCAGCAGGGTTGATTTAAAGTTTTATGTATTTATATTACTTTTTTATCACCTTTTTATAAAAAAAATAACTTACATTTTGCTATCACATAGGGGCTATCAAGGAGGTGACAGGTTCTCTTTATGGAGACATTAGGGTTATATTAGGCTCCTGATGTCTCTCCTGCCCTCCAATACAGATGATCAAGTACAGGATTGTGCTTCATTGTCTGTTCAGCTGGTAGTTCAGCCGGCTTCTGAAGCAGGAAGCGCTAAGAGCACAGTGCTCCCTGCTTCACTGATCACAGAGCAGACCGGGGATCAGACATTCCTTGGTCTGCTCCGCTCTTAATTTTTGACACAATCACAGGCTAGTATAAGTTATCTGGTTGGCTGCCAAGATCATTTATAGTTGACAAGTTGTCCCTACCTGTTTGATATCATTGATTGTCAGGATGCCAGCTGTCCTAGCAACCATTGACTGGAGCGGGGGGCGGGGGCTGCACTGGGTTATGACTGGCAGTGGATGCACTGGGCCTCAAGAGTCTGACAGGACTCCAGGACAGGGCTGTCAGACAGCCATAACCACAGTGCAGATTGGCCATCACGGTCCAGACAGAACCGCCACTCGGTCCGTTTCTGGAGTGCAGTCTGCCATTGAATGACCCCTGCACTACAGGCTGCCTGCAGAAAGATACAGAGAGGGGTGGAGACAAGACCACACCTTGCACTAGTAGAAAGAGCAGCAGTGACTAGTCTTTATTAGAGAAAGCTCCTGCGCAGAGGTAATGTTTCACTCTCATTTACTGCACAAATGTGGAAGAATTCCTCAAAGGACACCAAGAATGAAGTAAGAATACACATGACTCTTGAATTTATACAATATTTGCTTATCTCGCTTATTTCGGAGTTCAGCTTAAAGTTTAGATTCACTCTAAAATAGTACTCCAGAGGCGGCCCATCGTAATCTATGGTGCATGTGTTGGATATCAGAGCACAAAGATTGGCAGCAAGCTGTAAGCATTGCCTGGCCCTGTGCAGGTTGTGATAGTAGGAATATTTATAACTGAACTCCCGGCAAAGGGCTAAATACTCAGATGCAATACATGTATGGGAACTGTATTACCTGCCTACGGATTTGTATTTCTGTCCATCCAGTCCTGAGAATTAGCCAGCTCTATCTCAACACACAGCCCAATTGGCCAAAGGGGAGGCCTCCTTTTTCTCTGCTTCAGTTTATTAACACATACAGGCCTTCTCTCCACCCCCAGTCTGTGACTGGACAGTGAAAGGAGAAGCAGCACACTGATAGGTTTATCTCTCTGTCATTCTGCTCTCTCCTCATTAGAGCATGTCCATAGCCCTAAATGGCTCCTTGTTCTGTTCCTCTCTTCCCCAGTCTGAGCTCTGCCATACAGGGACGGTAAGTGACACATACCAAGTCAAATGTAAGTACTTACACAGATTGCATTAAAATGTAGGGATGTATGAAGAATAAAAAGCTGCATTATTTGTGTCTTTAATATCTGCCTAGAGGTTATTGATTAGGAGGGCAAAAAAAAGAAAATGGCAAATCAAAATTGGATTAACAATAGTTACATAGTTGTTATAGTTGAATAGAGACCCAGGTCCATCCAGTTCAAGCTATGTGTGTGTGTGTGTTTTGTATCACTTTTTATTTTTTATTCAATTATTTCTTCTTTTTTTTTTAAATGTTTTATTTATTTAATTATTTTTTAATCAATTACATTTTTTTTAGATTTGTATTTATCTTTTACTTTTTATAGTTTTTATCTTATTGTTTATTTTATTTTTTTGTTTTACTTTTTAATCACCTTTTTATTTTATTATTTAATATAATTTTTTTACATTTTTATTTTCAAAGCCCATTTCGTGTGCACCTTACTGTATAACTGGTAACAAATTGTTGAATGCGTTTGTCGTTTGTTTTGCTTTACCGTGATTGGACGGCGGCCGCACACTACGGTCCGCAGCCGGGACACCTTACACCGGCGCCCGCAACTTCCCCACAAGGTCACCGCTGCCGCCCCTCTGCGCTCTCCTGCCCCAAGGTCAGGCCTCGGTGGCCTTGTGGGAAATCCGGGCCTGTGGGAAAATCTGGGCCTGAATACCCCTGTAAATTGTATTCCTTGAGGAAGAAGTCACAAAAGTTGAAGACACATAAAATGATATTGGGTTTTATAGACATTGTTCTTACAGCTTCTACTTTCCAACTCTTTAATTTTCTCCTATAACTGTTGCACAGGGTCTCTATGACTGTACTGTTCTATAGGCAGCAGAGTTTAACCTAATGCACTTGGTAATTTAAGAGACCTAGTCAGACACATCCTACTTCTTAGCACTGCTATTCTCTTCTATTCCGAGAACACTTATGAGGCCTTTACTAATCTCCGCAGGCACAGAGCACAGGGGGGTGGGAAGACAAAAGATCTTTCAAGACATTCTCAAGCAAAATAATTTAAATCATAAGAAGACATTGTGCAAGGCTAAAAAGAGAAAGAAACATGTAAGATTTGGATATGGATATTGGATAGGAGAGCCTATGTATGGCAAATTGGTTCAGTTTGGGTAGTTGGTGTTGTCTGCAGGCCCAATAACCCATCTGTACATTTGTTATGCAATGAACATTTAAAGTAAGCCATGTCTATCCTGTCCAACTACTTTAAAGAACTCATACATTTCCGGATAGTACTGGTTAAACCAAAAGAACAGAAACCCGGGGCAAATTAATTTGGTTCTTTAATAGTAATAATACAATAATACACTTACAAAAAACAAGGTATCGCCTGTCATATGACAAATATACGCTATGTGGGGTTAATCCTCACACTAAACTCAGCAGTTAAATCTCAAAAATGCATTCAATTACCTGCACCATTAACAAAAATGTATCTTATTTGTGTATCACTCGGCTGTAGATCCTCAAATCATCTCTGAATTGGTGCTGACACTGTCCTTCCTTCTGGGGGGTGGCTACTTTTGTTCCCTTTGGTCCCTGTGTGTGTTGTAAAGTAGTCACCGCTCCAAGCTTACCCCTGTGATGGACTACAATCTCACGTTTAGCTTACTAGTTTGTATTGAGATTTTAGTCCATCCCGGGAGTGAGCTTGGAGCGGTGGCTACTTTACAACACACACAGGGACCATGGGGAACAAAAGTAGCCCCCCTCCAGAAGGAAGGTCAGTGTCAGCACCAATTCAGAGATGATTTGAGGATCTACAGCCGAGTGATACACAAATAAGATAAATTTTTGTTAATGGTTCAGGTACTTGCATGCATTTTATAGATTTAACTCCTGAGTTTAGTGTCACTTTAATTCCCCTGCAGCAGGATTCTTTATGGACGGATCAAGGGGAGGAGAGCATTGTAATGCTCAGAGCAGCTTGGATCTCCTGCATTTGCAGGCTCAGAAGAGTCTATGAGTTGGGCCTTGTCTCAGTCTGGTTCTCTCTGTATGGGGAGCACCTCCTTAAGTTATTTCTGGGTTGACTCTTTGCTATATGGCAGACAATACCTTGTTTATCTAGGTCAGTGCATTACTTTTTATCACTATTCAAAAACTTACACATAGGTCAGTGTGCCTGGTTTTCTGTTCTTTTGTTTTTTACCAGTACTGCATGGTTTGTTCCCTCCCCAACTAATGGGGCGACAAGACCTATGATAAAAATGAGCATCTTTTAATCCACTATAATTGGATTCTAATGCTTCATCCAGTCTACCACTTCCACACCTGTTTGCACTGCTTGACCTGTTACGGATGTGCATATTCAGGTTGGCATGTACTGTGCTGTGCACATTTGTTTTAATGAGATCTCATTGTCTTTTATTTAAAATATATTTGCATTGTCATATTTGTTAGCTTTGACTTTTTCATGCTTTTTCTTTTAAATGAGGGCATAATAATCTGTCCTGTTTTACCTGTCATCTTTATTTTTTCCATCCTTGTCATGTATTTAATCCCCCTAAGAAATAGTTTGGCAAAGCATTGCACTTTGAAGATTACACAGTGTTTCGGCTGTTTTAGTGGGGATGCTGATTGAGTCTGTTTGAATTTATGCTTTGGACATATTATTCAGCTGAAAAAAAAAAGTTCTAAAGGGTTTAGATGCACTGCAGCTGATTAAAATAAGGGGGAGGTCATTGAGATTCACATCACAAGTCTGACAATAAATTGTCTCATTTTGTCAGGAGGAACATGATTTACATTGCACAGTGTGAGGGCCGAAGCGCAACTGATGATCTGAACATGTTTGTTTTTAGAAACATCTAAGGGTTCAGTTACCTTAAGGGTTAGGTTTATTCGCCCACAGGAAATGGATGCAGAATAACTTAAAGCTCATTGTTCCTTACAAAACAAATTAATTTTTGGCTAAAGTAATGAGAATCCAGAGATTCCGATTGAACTCTTTTAAGAAAGATCGAGACATGAAAAAGTGTGATCAAGACATGAGCAGGGAGTCCGTCATAATTTTTTTTTAGCAGGTAGAAATAAAGAAAGAAAGAAAGAAAGAAAGGAGCAGCATATTGCAACGCTATTGGTAACTTCCTGGCACATAGTTTAAGAAAACATGGGTTCTCTGTTACACAATGGTGACATTCCAAATGCCCCAGACCCATTTATTTGGTAATAAATGCCCTAGGTGCATTCTTCTCAGGGTGAAGTTCTTGTCAATAGATGATGGGAATGATGGGTGCCAGTCCCTTTTTGAGTAGATTATTTTGATATTTTTATAGCACATGCATGAAGATAAGTAGTCCTTAAACAGTATATGTGGCTCTATGTCAAGCTGAGGTTCCTGGGTATGCTCAGTCTTAGAGTTTAGGGCAGGACAGCAGTGGGAAGGTTCATGTGTTGCATCTCAGCTCAGTCAGTCACTCACCATCCCTGTGGGGGACAACTGCAGCTTTGCTTCCTGAAGGCCTGGTAGCACTCCATTGCAGACAGAATATTAGGGACACCTCCCAGGAAGGGAGATCCCCACAGCTTTCCATGTATCTAGGCCCTAAGGCCTATGGACAAGGCAAATGGTCACATATGCATTCTCACAGGGCAAAAGCCCAGGAGGGAAGAACCTGTGCCAGGAAGTGCCTCAGATATATAATACCTCTCCCAGCATGCACAGCAGGCTCCCCAGGTCTGCTGATTGGCCAGCTATTAAACATCGTTAATATGGAATGTGATCTCAAGCACACCCTGCTGGAGCACATTCAACACAGCATGTGACTGAGTATAACCACTCCATACTTAGGGGGTTATTTACAAAGCTGCCGAAGGTAGCCAAGTGAATATTCCAGCCGAAGTATTCACTACGGCTCAGTAAAGCTGATTTCAGCCGTACATCGGCTGCCTTCGGCTCCACTTCGGTCACCCGAACAAGCTCTGTGTATTCGGCTGAGCCGAAGCTCAGGGGCCAAACAGCAGTGAGTAAATAGCGGAATGCCGCCGAGTGGCATTCGGCTTGGCTATTCTTCTCTGTACCTCTGTGGTAGCGAGCAGAATAGAAAATAGTTAAAAAAGTAGAAAAAAAAAAAGGTAAAAAAATATTTTTAAAATGTAAATAAATACTAAAATGAAAAAAACTAAGATTTAAAAAAAAGAAAAAAAATAATAATTAAAAAAACAATTGGGCGGAGCTAGCAATAACAGCTAGTTCCACCCAACTGTTTCCTATTGGCCTATAGTCTTCTAGCAGGTCCCGGCCAATGAATAACAACTGGGCGGAGCCGGCCGTGACGTCACGGCCAGCTCTGCCCAGTTGTTATTGTTTAATGACAGTTCAGCATCCCCGGGTCATTTGGGGATGCTGATCTGTCATTACAACTGGGCAGAGCCAGCCGTGAGATCACGGCTGGCTCCGCCCAGCTGTCATATGTGGGGAGAAAGGCCAGCCTTCAGCAGGCTGTTCTCCCTGCTTTGGGTGCCACTTCGGCTCAGTCGAGCCAAAGCATATGCCTTTGGCTTGACTGAGATGCTCAGCCTCCTTCGGTTGCTGTACGGGCTATTGTTAATAGCCCGTACAGCAGCCCTTCGGTTCAACTGAACTGAAGTGCTCCGGTGGCCGAAGAGAGCCGAAGGATGAGCCAAAGCTACGGCTGGATCCTTCGGCTCCTCTGTGAATAACCCCCTTAGAGAACACAAGCCAGCACACAGCTAAGCTGACTAACCTCACACTATAAGATCACAAACACAGGAAGAGAAATTGGAAACATACTACACCACCTTTACTACTGTGTCATCTTCCATTCTATTCTAGGAATCCAATAAAATGCACAATTCAGCAGAAAATTTCAGAATTCAGTAATGCTCTATAAATGCCTACAGAATTATTACTGAGGAATTAAAGTAAATAGTGAAGAAATATATACTGTATGTACATGCAAAAAAAAAAGAAAATTTAATTAGCCAGGTACACACACTGGCAAGGTGTGTACACACACTGGCAAGGAACATATAAGTGGAAAGCATGGTGCAGTTAGCCTACAGCAAGCAAGAACATATTTCCTTACATACTTCAGAAGACTCAAGACTGTATAGCGCCACAATATAGACTCTCATTAAAGTGGACCGAGCATCAGGCATATTTTTTCACGCTAAAATGAACCTTTGGCCAGGCTATGGACATTTAAGCATTTACATAAAGTCCAATTACAAAGCTTTTTATTGCTGTGTTTTCAGCTGTTGTATTCCCCCATTAGGGATTGTTTGCACCATCATGCACGTCTACCACAATGTCCCATGCCTGGAACGCAAGGGATCGCATATATAAAGTGTACTTGCATTCTTCATGCATGCACAATTTTTTGTGATCCTTGCACCGGAACGCAGGGCATTTTATTACCACACGTTCCTACCTTGGGGGGGAAAGAGGGGGTGTCTGCAGTGCCATTGACTTGAATGGCACTGCCATGCCCCCTCCCGCCCCAAAATGCAAGGAGACTTTACATATGCGATCTCTTGGGATCCGGGCACGGGACATGCAGTAGACGTGCAGGCTGGTGGAAACAAGCCATTAGGGAGATTTTCCTCAATAAATGTGTGGTCACCATATCAGGAAGTAGACATGAAACCCCACAAAAAAATGTATTTAGTTTTGGATCAATTCAGACTTTAATTTTTTTAGTTTTTTGGATTTTGGATCTGAAATTCGATTCGGTTCATTATTTGGATTTCGAATCTGTCTGAATTTCCATTTCGGAAAGATCCACTACAGGAAGTCACATGACTGTGCCTGTAATGCAACCCCCAACAGCCCAAAAAAACCCCATCTGATTGGCCAGAGAACGTTCACAAGTTTGATTTAGTTTTGTTTTAAACAAAATTCAGACATATCAGAATTTTTTTTAAAGGAACATTCAGATTCGTTCACATTTGGAGGCATTCGAATTCGGAAATTTGGATGTCCAAATTTGAATGTCCAAATTTAACGAAATGCGTACAAATATCCATTCGGAAATGCTATTGTGAATAGCCCGTACAGCACCCCCTCGGTTCTCCTGTACCGAAGGGGTCCTGGGGCCGAAGCTAGCCGAAGGATCGGCCGAAGCTATGGCCAGATCCTTCGGCAGCTTTGTGAATAGACCCCCTAAATGTATTGTTGAACATTTTGTGCAAATGATTAAACCTCTCAGAGAACCATTCTGGTGTCCTTGTGGTGCAGTGGGGTTCTCAAGAACCCCACTGGTGGACCAATGTTCTCCAGAATATCGGTCGAGCATCGGGCAAGACCAAGGACGGAGGGCAGAACAAATCAGAAGGACGGACGGAGACAGCATCAGATGGTTTCCTGACAGTATTAGATGAAGGAAGGACGAATAGACGGAAGGACGGGCGTAAAAATCAAGCAGAAGATCGTGCAGGAGGACTGGATCATAAAAGCAGGAACATAGAGCTGCCAGAACAGGTCGTATGAAAGAAAGGAGGGGGACCAGTAAATTTGTAGAAGTGTAGATGCAGTAGTGTTTTCAGAGATTCTAAAGGGGAGTTAGACTCAGTAATAGTAGTGGGGGGAGAGTGCCTTAAAGCTAATACAAAAGTAAATTTAAATTATCCCTAGAGCCGTAGTGAAAATAAAAGAAAAGAAAAGAAAAGAAAAGAAAATTATTATATATATTTTTTTTTTTTATTACAAATAAATTAAACAAATAAAAAATCCCCAGGCTAAAGTACTAACTTTACATCAAAATTGTAACAATTTAAATTTATCCCAAAGAAGTGGTATAATCAGTGGACCCAAATAAACAAACAAATAAATAAATAAATAGTATCATATTTATTTAACAAATAAATCAATAAAAAGGGGAATAATGTCTTCCATGAGTGGGTGTGCAACCAAGTGCATGTCGTGCGCAATGTATGCGTTCCTTGAACATGCGTTCGAGGGGGAATACATCTGCGCTAGATGTGAGCGAGTTGTATGTTTAGAAGCCCAGATTCTGGATCTAAGCAACAAACTGGCAACACTGAGGAGCATAACAGTCATGGAAAAGAGCCTGCACAAAACGCACCAGGCGGTCATGGAGGGGGGGTCGGAGGAGCAGGTTCCCGAGGTGGGGAGCTGGGTCACTGTAAGAAGGCAGGGGAGAGGGAAGAGTGCTAGAGAGGTCAGCCCTGATCTGATTCACCCCAATAAATTTGCCAAGTTGCAGGATGTTGGGGACATCAGTTCAGGGGTGACCCTGCTGGAGCAGGATGCCTCCTCTATCCGCAGGGGGAGTGACTGCACTGGCAAGGACGGGAACAGGATGGAGGGTCAGGAGAGGCAGATCCTGGTGGTGGGAGACTCCATCATCAGGCGGACTGACAGGGTAATCTGTCATCGTAACCGTGAGCGTCGAACAGTGTGCTGCTTACCAGTGTCCTGCTTGTTCTGCCTGATGAAGGGGATCCTGTGTGACCCCGAAACGTTGCAATAAGTGTACTGTTTACTGTTGCATGAAACGTCAATAAAGAGACGTTTTTCTACTTTGGAGTGCAGGTGTCCATAACTTCTTATACTCGATTCAGACGGTGGCCATCCATCGACTACTGATGCACCCAACCTATCATTACGGATTAGCAGTAAGGAGTGCAATGGGTACATGGAATGTAGCTGCTTACCAGGGGCGCGAGTTCGACACATTGCGGAACGAATTGACAGATTACTAGATGGGGTTGGGCACGACCCCGTTGTCATGGTGCACATCGGCACCAATGACAAAATAGGAGGAAACTGGATGAGGGCTACGGTAGTTCCAATATTTAAAAAGGGAGCAAGATGCCAACCAGGGAATTACCGACCAGTTAGTCTTACATCGGTAGTTTGTAAACTGTTAGAGGGAATGATTAAGGACCACTTAGTAGAATTTGTGCGGGAAAATGACAAAATAAATGACAACCAGCATGGGTTTAGGAAGCACCGTTCCTGTCAGACTAACCTATTGACTATTTACCAGGGGGTAAGTAGAGATCTGGATGGAGGGAGGTCTGTGGATGTGGTATATCTGGATTTCGCTAAGGCTTTTGATACGGTACCTCATAAACGCTTACTATACAAGCTGAGAGCTATGGGCATAGATGGAAGGGTGTGTACATGGATAGAGAACTGGCTAAAGGAACGGGTACAGAGAGTATCAATAAATGGCGCCCTTTCAGACTGGGCTAGTGTCATTAGCGGTGTGCCTCAGGGTTCTGTGCTGGGACCCATGCTTTTCAACCTGTTTATTAACGACATCGGGGACGGAGTACACAGCGATATCTCAGTGTTTGCTGACGATACCAAAATTGGGAGGGTAATAGAAACAGACCAAGATAGTGTAACATTGCAGGAGGACCTGGATAAAATAGGGGAGTGGGCAACTATGTGGCAGATGAGGTTTAATGTCGATAAATGCAAAGTTATGCACTTTGGGAGGAATAATAGGCAAATGGGTTATACAATTATGGGTATGCCGCTAGGGAAGTCGGAAATGGAGAAAGATTTGGGGGTCATTGTAGACCACAAACTAAATAATAGATTACAGTGCCAAGTTGCTGTGAGCAAAGCTAGTAGAATCTTGTCCTGCATCAAGAAGGGAATATTTTGCAGGGATAGGTCTATAATTATGCCACTTTACACATCAATGGTTCGGCCCCACCTGGAGTATGCGGTGCAGTTTTGGGCACCGGTCCACAGAAAGGATGTCCTTGAACTGGAGAAAGTCCAGCGGAGGGCGACCAAACTCATAAAGGGGATGGAGGACCAGAGCTATGAGACACGGCTACTAAATTTAAACATGTTTACGTTGGAAGTAAGGAGATTAAGGGGGGACATGATTTTCATGTACAAAATGTTCCATAGTCATAGCAACATTAGCAACAAACTCTTTGAGATTAATTCCCGTAACAAAGACTAGAGGACACCACCTAAAACTGGTAGAAAAAAAATTTGAACACAAGGGGCGAAGGGGGTTCTTCTCAGTTCGCACAGTTAGGGTCTGGAACTCACTGCCTCAAGCGGTAATTTCCGCGATTAATCTGGAATCATTCAAGAGGCTTTTGGACGACTTCCTGAGAGACCGAAATGTACAAGGGTACAGGTACTCTTAAGAATGAGAACACTCATGGACCTATACACACACACACAACAGGTTGGACTTGATGGACTTATGTCTTTATTCAACCTCAAATACTATGTAACCCCACTGGACCACCAGGCCACTATATACGGTGCATTCAGGCTCACAGGCATTGCCAGAATGCGCCACATATGGTACTGATTTCTTGATCTTTTGTTAACACCTTACTTCTGGACGATTGTTATTCTCCAGTTGACCCCTTCTGGTGGCCCCCAGAAAGACACCAACACATATGGGCATTTCCATTGCAGGATTTTAGCTATGTTGGACCTCAAAATCCTCCCTCTTCCTGAAGACATGGTTACAGCGAAATGCATCAAGATTTATTTTCCATTAAAGTACTGTTTATCCAAGAATTCTAAATTGACATTGATTTTGGAATTTCACATTGTAATATGTATACAGTCTGGATGGTTCTCTGGGAGGTTAAATCATTGTATGTGATTTTAATAAGCATAAATCAACCATTTATTTTACCTGCATTAGTGATCTCTGAGCTTACCATTATAGCCCCATCTATTGAGGTGTACCTATCTATTTTCTGATGCATTGTTAAGAGGAAGACTTGCTTGCTGTGGATGAGCAAACAACTCATGCTCCTTCTATTAATTTGATGCATCAGGCTCGAAACATTAAAACAAATATGTAGAAAAAAAAACATGTCCCAAGAAATAGCTCCCGTACTGAGAGTTTGTCATCTATATTGCAGCAGGATTTAATGATCTAGCTAGCAATCAACCTCTACCAGGTAAAGCCAACATTGTTATAGCAGCTTTGAGACTTTGGGTTTACATGCAGACTAGGAGCCAATTAGCTTTGAGTTTATATGTTCTCTGTCCATGGAGAATATCTCAGATTGCTATGCGCATCTTCCTCAATCTGAATGTACTGTGTGGTACTAAGGGAAATAGCTTCTGCCAAAATATACCTTAAAGTGACATTAAAGTCAAAAAATGTTTTCCCTCCCCCCCATTGTTAATGTCAGCACTTACCTTAAATGATGTCTCATAATCCGATCTTCTTCTTCTTTCCTGATGTTTTCATCTGTCCCTCCAGCGGTGCGGCGGCTCTCCGATCCAACGCTGACTCCTCTGTCCCTGCTGGCACTTTCGATCCCGCGGTGTCTGCATGCGGGTGCACACGTCCACAGACTTACCTTGCGTCTCTGCTTGTCTCGCCGTCCGAAAATCTGAACTGCGCATGCGCCCGCCCCAAGATGCTTTGTGGCTGCCCAAGCAGTTTTGGATTCTTGGGTGGGAGCGTGGCGATAACGAGGTAAGTTTAAACCGCTGTTAAAGAGTTATTTTGGTTTTTTTTTTTTTTACTTTTTGCCTATATCTACTGCTTGCTAGCAGTAGATATAGGCAAAAAAAAAAATACCGGAGGGTTTAGAACCCCTTTAAAGTGTATTTCCACTTTTGCAGTCAAATTTGAGAAAATCCCTCTATATATGTTTGTTATGTGTTCCCATTCACACAGCATACCGAAAGGTAATTAAAAAAATATATATATGTCTTACCTTTTTGCTGTTTTGTTGCAGCAGGCAACATGGCTGAATCCAGGTTTTTTTCTGAGCACCTTCACACTGATCTATGCTTTTAGAACTGAAATTTTAGGATGTTATTCTCATTAACTTCATTAACATTTGAATGCAGAAGGCACGGTCTTAATCCTTTAACCCTTTGTCAAGACAAGCAGTGTTCAAATCTACAAATTTTAATGAACAAACCCCTCACAGTGCCTTCTAATACTACAAAGACATAGAAGCGCGTAGAAATGTTAACTCTTAAGAGGCCTAGTAACCCTGACCCCCAAAAAAGTAATTTAAAGTGACATTAAAGTCAAAAGGCCCCCCCCCCCCCACAATGCTAATGTAGGGACTTACCTTAAATGATATCTCTTAATCCGATCATTTTCTTCTTTACTGTCTTTTTCAGATGTCCCTCCAGCGCTGGTGCGGGTATCCGATCCGATCCTGCACTGACTCCTCTGTCTTCCTCTTCTCTCGGTCCCACGGTGTCTGTGCGAGTGCACACTGCTCCATAGACTTACCACTTACCTTGTGTCTCTCCTTGTCTCCCGGCTGAACATCTGAACTGTGCATGGCCCCGCCCCAAGGTCCTTTGCATCTGCCCGAAACTCTTCAGATGTTCGGACGGGAGCGTGCGGTGAAGACACAAGTAAGTTTAAGCCTGTTTGAAAAGGTTTTGTTTTTTTTCCCCCTTAAAGTTATATATCTAGCAGTAGATATATGCCAAAAAAACAACGTAAGGGTTTATTAACCCTTTAAACTGCAAGAAGCTTTTTTTTTTTTTTTTTTAGCGCATTCCATGTGAATGGGAACCTGTAACTTATATAAAATCGGTGTTATCCCAATCTGGCTACAAAAGTAAAAATACACTTTAGGGTGACCCTGCCATCACTCTCTATATAGTAGGTTCATCATACCTTGTAATTGTTATTGTAGGTGCTGAAGAGTTACTACAGCTTCATTTTAGTTGCCAATTGGTTCCTTTTTTTTTTTTTGTAAAGTTTCTTTTTATTGTTTTGCAAGAAATATAATACAATACATCAAATAACGGTAGAACAAAGTAACTCGTGTTCCCGAAATACATTCTCCAATTATCACATACAGTATTGGAAAAGTTACAGACTTATTGACGTTCCTTGAGGATTGTAAAGAAAGACATGTGGAGGAATAAAAGAGCTGGGTATATAGGTGTTACATCTTAATGATGCTTTTACATGGGTACCCAAAAAGAGGTAAATAGATTTATTAAAAACTCAATATATAAATGATAAAAAAAGAACATTGGGCATACCACTAGTGCATTAACTGGGTGAGAGTTGGAGGTATAGGAAACAATAATTGCACTCACATGTACTACTGATTATAAAGCATATCAGCAATTCACTATGATGGTATTCTGCAGAACATCCCTGATACTGTCAGTACGTGAAGTTTCAGCAGGGTAACCATGTAATAACAGCTTGTATACTGTAATGTATGCAGTTGTAACTACGTCCTCATGGCTGTCAGGCTGTGACCCTGTGGATGCCCACTTCCAGGTTCCGTAACTTGGCAATGTGTTTTCTGACTTTTTTTAAAGAGTTTAGTGTCACTTTAACTATAAAAGTTAATATTTCCCTCCAGAACACATTCAATTTAGAGCAATAAAACCAATAATTGCCTACATCTTTATTGCATCTCCTGCACATAGGGGTTGGTTTACTAAATGCAAATAGACTGTTCACTTTGCAAGGGAATCTTTCCTTAGCTCAGTGAATGAGGTGAAGCTCTGCTGACTTCCATCATCCAAATGTAGGGATGTGCTCCCTGAAGCTGCTTAAACCTGCACTGAATTTGTTTGAATTTACTGTAGTGTTCTGTTTTCCTCAGTAGGGCGTGCTCAGTGACTGTCTATGCTGTTTCATCTGCCAAACTCTCTGGGGAATAGAGTACTGTGTCAAGGATACATCATGGTAAGCCTTGACTTGTGTTGGTTAGCCAATCACGGCTGAGCTTGTCATCAGTGGGTTGAGTTGTAACAAAACTCCTGAGCATGCTTGCTGCTGGGCTGGTTTGTTAGTCTGTAGTCCTGCAACTAGGTGTTGGGCTTCTGCCTAGGCCTGAGGCCGCAGGCCCTAAGGGCCTACCATGTGCTACTGGATTCTACTAAATATTCTAAAGGGACCTTACCCATGCTGATCTGGTCAACATCATGGAGCCACTGGGGACACTGGAGCACCACATGAACATCCACTGGTCTATCTGCCAAACCCAAGATGATCTAATAATTAAGGAGAAACTGCTGGGGAAAATGGAGTAACACCAGAACCTTCACTGGTCGGAGCTGCAGTTATACCTGTTACAGAGAAAACTCTGAAACCTCTGTTGTAACGGAGCTACTTCTGCCTGTTGTGTGGGTGAAGTTAGTTTTCATGCAGGGACTGCTAGCTTAAGAGAAGATGTGCTGCTGTTGGGTATTCCAGCCCTTCCTTCCCCTGTTCTGCCGTTCTAAATAAAACCTTTAAAATACATGTAAGGACTTTAGACTTTAGTCATTACTGCAAGAGTTGCAACTATTGTAAGTACTATGCCCGGGGACAAGGTTTTCTCAAATGAAAATCCCACTTGCATTACACAAGTCCCAGTTGGGTGGAGGCACTGCCATGAGAAATTTATTAGGGTCCCATACTCCCACTTTTGCAGAGGCTCGGCCTTCAGTTACCACACAGGTGCATACTATTTTGGTAGCCTTAAAACCCATGACACACTGCATGCAAAGGCGTGCGGAGCAAAGCAAAGCAAAGGTGCGAGGCGCGGACATTCGGATGCAATGTGTGAGAGCTTGATTAGCTGGCCAGATTAGCTGACCATCTGACGTGCCCAGATAAAAGACTGCATCTTCAGCCAATCGGCTGGCGCTTAACAACTCAATGGACTTTGCATCCTGACGCACAGGTTTATAAGCGCAAGCTGATTGGCCGAAGATGACATTTTTCATCTTGGCACACTCTTGCAAGCTGACGCACCGGAGTGAGAATTACACACTGCACGTGAAGGTCCCCATGCCACTGCTCCCCGCTGCTTCTCATGCAGTGTGTCACGGGCTTAAAAGATAAACAACTAAAGTGTTTAACAACAAGGCTACACAATCATGTGCACGCAGAAATACTGTTTTTTTTTTCTATTTTCCTCTCATGTGATTGGGAGTTCTCTGCAAAGTGAATTTTTACCACATTCACTAATCTATGAGAAATGTCCTTGCCAAGTGAAAACTCTCTTGCAAAGTGAACAGCCTATGTGCATTTAATAAATCAACCCCAAAGTGTTGATTGTTTCATTACATTCTGTTAAATTAGAATAGGCACCAAGTACCACCTATGTGTTATTTTAAACTGCAGGTTGGAGAATTTTTGAAATCCTGTGTGGATTTCAGATAATGACCTCACTTTCTTCTTCTGTGAAGGAATATTTTATTTCTGACTCCTATTCTGAGATTCAATTTTTAGTTGATAGCTTTCAGATGACTAGTGGTGACATAGTCACTCTAAAGTGGGTGTGAGACAGAAAAAAAAATGGTAAGCACTTTTGGGGCTGCCTCTTGAGGTGCTAATTATGCCTAAATGTAAGACAAATTTTACCAGGTTACAGAATATGTGCCAAAGTGTGTGTGTGTGTGTGTGTGTGTGTGTGTATAAATGTATATTTTTCAGATGAAGAAAAAAATATACTGCTTTTATTTAAAGTGCCCCTGTGCCCAGTCTATAGACAATAAACTATTTACATATCCTTTAAAAGCAGCCATTCCTGACCACTAGTTGCTTTTAATAATGATTCCATCTCAAATATCACAACAAAGAAAGTTGGTTTCAGCTCTGAAAAAAAAGATGGTTTCTAATAGGGATGTACTTGTGAAAATGCCCCGATACTAAAGGCCAATGCCGGCCCTTTACATTTTTAAACAACTTTGGGTGCCTGAGGTCGTACGCTTGATGGGGACCTCAGGTGGCCTGCTGGTGACCTCGCGCAGGTATCTTTAACAGTGTCTGCTCCACGTCTCTTCCTCCTCCTTCCCATGACCGGCACAGCACTGCACAGCCCCACATCCGCCTGTACAGGCCTAGAGCCCGGCACCCAACCGTTCAGCCCTGGAAAGCTTGGCACCCATCCACAGAGCCCTGGAGAGACCCACATGCAGCCCTAGTGAGATCTGCATGCAGCACTAGTGAGATCTGCACACAGTCCTTGTGAGAACTGCATGCAGCCCTGGTGAGATCTGCACGCAGCCCTCAGCTATGGTGAGACCTGCGTGCAGTCGTTGTGAGACCTGCACACAGCCCAAGTGAGACCTGCACGCAGGCCTGGTGAGACCTGTAAGCAGCCCTGATGAATGGTGAATTAAGTTTTACTTGCTTAGAAGAACATTACATGTATGTAGGAATACATAAAGAAAAAAAAACCCACTGCCGGTGTATCATAAATAAGCATGCACATAGAGACTAACATTGCACTACAGCGCCATCTACAGCTCAAAAGTCAAATTACATTATATGCTGTTGCATTTCCAACAGCATATGTGTTGCTATATGACGTTTAGCTTCTCTTAAAGGAAACTGTAATGATCCTTTGGAAATGGCTCGGTGAGTGAATCCGCAGTCATTTCTTCTGATGAATAGTATTTGATGTCCATAATGGCTTGCTCTTGAGTGTCCAGGTTTTATTTTCTTCGAGGGATTTTATTTATTTTTCTGCTGCCTGCCTCCATTGATTGGCTTCTCGTTTTGGTAATTTTTTGATGTCTTCCCATGGTGCTGCTTTGAGTATGCTATGTGTCTTAGCAGTATATGACAGCTTGCACGGTGGTATTCCCTTTGTTGCCTGAGCGGATCTTCTAACTCCAGGTTGGTCAGCAGAATTTAACATAGATTTGACATATCCATTGTGAGTTCCACTTCTTATTCTGACTCCTGCACATCTTCCCTTTGTTCAGTTTCCTGTGCTGGTTCATTGGGCGAATTCACTTCACAGCTTAATGTTTAATTACAATGGCCGGACGGGAAGCTACTCGTCGGGCTCCGACGTCCTCTCGTCACAGACGAGAGCACGAGCGGATATGTTTCAAGCCCTGTATATATTGTATATTAGGGATGCACCAATACCATAACAGACCAAGTACAAGTATCAATACTTGTCCTCACAGATACAATTACTGATACCTTTTTGTTGTCATGTGACAGGTTTTCTAAAACAATATAGACTAATGATTTCAGGACAGTGGTGGAGCGCCATGGCCCAGTTGCAGCTATAACCGCTGCAACCCTGGTAGCTCTCGTGAAAATGCCAAGTATCAGCACTGATATCTGAACTGGTATCTGTGCATCCCTAATTTGAACACAGATTCACAGTGCTTCATTCATGACACTTATTCTCTGAGCTATTAACCACTGCTGGATAATGCATGCATTAATTCTTATAAATCTGAAATAAACGTAAACATAAACAAAATAACATGTATCAGGTGAGGACCAAAACCATTGCTAACATCGGTGGAGCCCTCAACAACTCATGTGCTTGTTTTTGTATTATGTTTCTGTGTTACAAACAATTAAAATATATCTCCATAAATATTCTTCATGCATTTTGCCGATATCCTGCAGACCCCATTAATAGCTATAATAGACCTTCAGTAAAGCACTTAACAAGTGCTTATATTGATGCAAGTCCAAATTTCTGAAAATGTGACAGTATACTGTATGAGTATATACTGTATATATACATGACTGAGGTAGCATAGATGTCCCCATTCTTTCCCCTAATATGAACCACAAAGACCACCCACCACCCGTCCCTGTAAGGAATAAACAGCCTTAGCAGCCTTTTATTAAATAATTTGATATAAAACATAACTATATATAAACAATTTCAACATCCATCAGAATTACATAAACACAGTTGCAGGCCTTTGAAGGCCACACCTTTTCTTGATCCGTTCCCTGCGGCAGTACTACAACATGTTAGGCACCCAGCTGCAACACACTACCTCAGGGACAACCTCCAACTGACCGCATACACTCCAAATATCCAATAGTGTTCACCATCTTACACCATGAATAGAGGACCCATACAAAGACAGGTCCCCAAACCTTAACCACCAGCACCTATTATTTGATGGCCCCCAAAGACCCCAACCGCATAACTACCCAGAGCCTAACCACAAAATTTTGGGGCGGGCGGGAAGTTCACTCCTCATAAGACAATCTCCAACTGCTGAAGAGAGGTCCCTCCTACTCAGACCACCGTTCAAGCTCCACTTAACCTTTTGACCTGTCCAATCAGGTAAGTGACCTTGTCCAAAGACCGAACCCACCTTAACCCTTTTGTAGCTTGTCTCCCCTATACACCTAGTCATGTATGCCCTCCGCTTATTTTTATTTTTTTCTCCCTACGGGCCTTCCTAACATGACATAGCTCGGAAATTATGGGTTAGTGTCAAAATATGCCCACCACAAATTTAACAGACATTTGGATGTGAATTTCGATTGCGAAAGTTTTGGTTTGGTAAGAGACCTTTTGTAAGAGACCTTTTGTCACATGACCAAGCACAGAGGACCTATAGGGATGTATCATTGGTCTCTGTGGCTGCCCTTAGTAGTTTTTCTCCTATTCTTTGGTTACAAAATGTGATTGGTGACTCTTGACTCCCCTTTGGCCTACAAAGAAAGTGCAGTGCTAGCAGAACAGCAGGCATTGGTTCCCCTGGTAGGTAAGCAACATAAATCTGTAGATGTGTTCTGAAAAAGCTGGGTTCATTATATGCAGGACACAACTAAATTCTTCACACAGGAGAAACAGGCAACTTCATATACTGGTTATACAACTTGAATATAGTGTATGCCAGGGCTCAAAATTTCAAGTCCTGAGGTACTAGCCAGGCCTTAAGAGTTACTCGCCACCAGTTGACTTTACTAATCCATCCTTTCAAACGGGGCTCAGAACTGTCAGAGCTCTGGCCGAAAGGAACGGAGCCAGGACAGGACAGCAAGGAGCGGCTGCTCTCATAGTCAGGTACGCGATCCGTGACCACGTGCCTGACTGAATTTCCAAATTTTGAGCCCTGGTGTATGCAATCAATGGCAGGAAGCTGTGGGCAAATTGGCCCAGTGTGTCTACCAATATTTTCATTTGTAAGTTTGTAAGCGTATTTTTAGGTCTTTAAAACTGCATATGACAAATTACTGGGTTTCTAAATGGCATCAAACATTGCTTTTTTTGTTGTTGTATTTGATAACAATATTTGTGCGGCTTATTCTTTGAAATGTGTAAAACATGGCAAAGCTTTATCAACTCTAGTGCTGCAGTAGTTGCCTTGGTACTTAACTTGTTCAAGAACCTCCTCTAAGAGCTGTAAAATCCTGAAATAATATGTTTCCTTCAGCGGTGAGCTCAGCAGCCGTCTGTTTTAAGCTAAGGTAATAACAGATAGTGCTGCAAAGGACTAAGATTCATTTGATAGTTTCCACTTTGGGGCAAGAAGTATCAGCAAGTTTGCTTCTGGCTGCCTAAAAATATAATTCTCCTCCAGTGGATAAAGATTAAGACACAGCCTTCATAATGCTATGGTTTTCCTTCAGGTTAGTCAATCCTGTTTGATGATATCTTGTATAACCTTTGTTTCCAAAAGGATTAGAAAGGGGAATGAAGGAGATCCCTTACCAAAATATTTCTCGCAGAGCATTTCAAACGGAACTTTACCTGTGAAGTTAATGGCCAGTTTTCTTTGTTGACCTTGTGCATTGACTATTCATTTAATTATCACCTTTCCAGTTGTATGGATATAAGTATAGTTATATATACATGCATGTTTATAAATGGACATGAAGTTACGTGTTTTATAAAACATTTTAACTGCTGAACCAGCCTGCAAGTGCATGGGTAAGCAACACCAGTGGAGGTTATCAGTCCTTTACAGTAGGTGTTAGATCAGCTCGGCTGACCTAGGTGAAAAGTGTCTTTAGCACAATTTAAAACTGTCGGCATGCAAACTGACATTTAATTAACTTTTATTCTACTTTCTGTTTCTGCATGATACTAGGTGCATACATCATATGTCATGTCATGAAACGTTATTGATTAGTCCGGAAGATGGGCCTCAGCAGTTTCAAGATGATACAGCTGATATGAACATAGTCTTGGACATTTAAGAGGCTAATTGTAAAAAGCTCAGATAAAGACAATGACTGAGCAAAAAGGTTAACATTTGGCAATATAATTGTATTGTTGCCAACATTCGGAAATAAATAGAAGGGACCCCTTGAAGTGAAGAAGAAATATGCAGCATGCTGGTGGATGTCGCCAAAAAGTGGGCGCCAGCAGGGTGCATAATTGCTACAGAGGACTGCTGTGTTTTTTTTTTTTTTAATAAGCACATGCATATGTCCATGTGCATAAGCAAAGTTAAGGTGCCCTTACACTGGTCAAATTTCGTCCGGTTTTGAATGTACCGACCGAAATTCGCACAGTGTGTGGTGTTGTCGTCTCCCTTTCAGCCGGCATTCCTTGATCAGCTGATCGAGGAAGCCGGCTAGAAAATTTTTGATTGATAGAATCTGGCAGTCAATGAGCTGCCCGCTCCGATCAGGGGCTTGTAAGCCTTCCTATGTGATAGCAATGAAAGTAAAAAAAAAAAACGTTTTAAAAATAATATTAAATAAAATAAATGTAAAAATAATTTGTAAAAAATGTCTTAAGTCCCCTGCCCCCGCGAGCACGCGCATCTTCATGTAAATGCGCGTTGGGTGCACCTACGTACCAAAACGACGATTGCGCTACACATGTTGGGTATCGCCGTGCATGCTAGAGTGAGAGCAACAATTCTAGTTACATGTATCTCTAAACTGATGACCTATAAGGGCTTTTTAAGCATCGTCTGTGGACTTTTTGGGTTACTGAATTTTGTTGCAGTTTTACGGATGCACACCATTCTTAACCTGGGCATGTTGGGAATCTATTTACCCATTGTAAACTCATCTTTTATATATATTTTTTTAAAGGGTTTTATATTGTGTTTTGGGGCACTTTGGGATCCACTTCAGCTGCGGCGTCTTAGTATACCGCGAGCAGCAGCTTGCGGTATACGGCGCTGTCTCAGTATACCGCAAGCTACAGCTCGCGGTATACTGAGCCTAGGGTGAAGGGAGGACGCTAGTTTGTGTCCTCCCGTTACCCTAAGGAGATTTATGGGGAAAAGCCTTAACCCCATAGTTCTCCTTTTAAGTGCATTTTTCACTAAATTTTGGGGTTTGATAAAAAGTTGCACTAATGTCATGCAACATAAACATTTGCAAGTGCCATCATTTTATTCTACAGGGTCTTGGCTTTCAGAAAATATATAATCTAATGTAAACCATATAATGTGGATTATAACACAAAAGCAAAAAAAAAAAAAAAGGTCTTGGTCCTTACGGGGTTAAATATATGTTTTCACATCTGATAACCACTTATCCAGGACCTAGTGCCCTTTCATTCTCTGAGACTCTGCTGTCCCACATCTCCCATTACAACATAATTTTCCTACAATACAGCTACCACTGCCAAATTTGCCTTATGTTTTGTATCCAGCCATTCTCTTTTGCAGGATCTTTTATGCATGGCTCACGTTCAGATAGTTTCATGTGTTTATGTTAAAATGGTATGCTTATAGCCCCAGTACTTTCTTACTTTGTAGAGTGCTGCTGCAGATGTTGACACTGTATAAATCATTAATATTATCAGAAAATATCTGGGCCAGAAACTGTCTATATTATGACTGAAAATAGTTATTATACAAAAGAAAAGAGGCCCTTTAAAGCAAATACTACCCCCCAAAAAAAACAAAATGCTTTCATCTTGGCCTCCAAAACACCATAAAATTGTCTCAGAGATAAATCTTGAAATAAATGTTAAAGCCACTTGGAAAAAAACTGATAATACAGTTTTTTTATTACGGTATAAAACTAGTGTGAACTTTATAGTGTGTAGTGGAAGTCACATAGCTCATATATTTTAAGTTTAGTTTCTGAGCATCCCAAGAATTGGATTCTGTAATTTCTCCTCTGCCACTGCAAAGCAAACTATTTTTAGGGACAATGTCACTTATATGACAAGTTTACAACCAGCGGGAGCGCAATGGTATAACTTAGCATTTTTTGGAAAACCAGAATGTAAAATAGACCAATAATCTGGGCACTGCAAACATTCTTTCAGTGAAGTCAAATACTGACTTGTTTCCACACAAGAGCATTGTTAAATTGAAGGCTGTGTCAATGGTTGTACATTTAAACAGCCTGTATATCCTGTCTATACAGAATGGTGCAGTATGGTTGCATTGTACACCTTTGTTAACAACAAAAATGAAATATAGTACAGATTTCCAGTCCTTCGATGTGGTGGCTGCATTAGTTTAGTTTTTTTTCAGGCTTTGTTTCCTTCATTTTCAACTGGTGATCCTGCCAGTTATACCCTTTCTGTCCTAAGGTGACAACACTCACTTACACTACTTTAGCAATGGAGGAGCAGCATTGTCATGCTAGGACATCTCCTATGTTTTGTATGACACCTGAACACTGAGTCCTCTGGCTGATTTCTCTTTATTTTGCATTACATGCATTATTTTGTCTCCAACTGCTGGTTCTCTGTGTCCTGGCTGCCAAGATGTTGACAACTTCACATGTACATATAAACCATCACTTGCCATTTTTTAAGTATGTGTGAGTCCTTGCTGGACATGTAAATTTAATTTCATGCCGAATGCAAATTCTTATGAATTTTAGTAAATTTGGACAATTTCTGAAATGAAAATTCGGATTCATTTGAATTTCTAAAAGCCATTCAGACTATAAAAAAAAAAGCTTGTGGTCCCCATTCCAATCCTTACCAATCCACCACGGTTGCCCCCCGCGTTTCCTGCTCTGCCAGGCCGCTGCTCAGATGAAGGGGCTCGTAAGGGTTTTAAGGGGGACTCCATGCTTTTTTGTATGGGGTCCCCCCTTAACATTGCGCCCTGACCTATGGGGTCATGTATGAAAGGGGGGGGGGGCAACACTGTTTTTTTCATTAATTAATTTAATGAAAGTTTTAAAAAAATATTCAAATGTCCAAAGCGAAAAAAATTGAATTTGGATTCAATATGAATGCAAATTACACGTGGATACGAATAGTAAGAAAAATAAAAAAAATGTAAATATCTGAATGGATCCAAAACAAAACAAACTTTTATTGTCTAGTCCTTGCTGTCTATGCCCCACCCTTTCCAAAGACCTATGCTTTCTGGAAATGATCAGCTTATACTTTGGCTTCTTTATTTCTGTTCTACAATTAGATCCTTATCTTCCTCCTTTCACTTCTTCCCCCAGTCCAAGAAAAAAACTCCCATTTTACCGTCTCTTTACCTTGCTGGTTAATGACCATATCATCATTTTCTTTGCAATAGAACACAAGCATTTGTTACTCGTACCTTCCACCAGTCAGCAAGCTTCCTCCTCAAGTATGCTTAGCTCCCACTCTTACTATTCTCCAAGCTCATGCTTCATTCCCTTACCACAATGATATTGCACTCCTCTCTCTCTATCTCTCTTCCCTGGACCTTGATCAGCTCATGTTCTGCTTCATCTCTCTCTAGCATCCATGAAGCCATGTTCAGGTCCTATTCTAACTTCCCTCAAAGTGTCCCATGGTTAGCTGGCACTTTCTTCATCATGACTAACTTCTGATCTACCTACTCTATGCACCCGTAGTCTACAAACTTTCCCTGCCCACAATCAGATGCTATTCTACCTCCTATTTCCCATTTTATTTTTATACCAGACATGTATGTTAATGTTTTTATTGGCTTTTAGTGTTATAACCTTTTTATTAGGGCTGTGCAAATTAACGATTAATTTCTCGATTTAATCGTTAATCTTTTTGATCGATAAAAAATGTTTTTGATCGATTTAATTTTTTTTTTAAACTCTCTGCACGAGCGCCAGCCAAGGCATTGGCCTATACACATACAGCACAGCAATGAAGTCATACAATGAACTAGGATCACACTAATCCAGCACATTACTATTCTGAGTTGCCCCATGTGAGATTAATAACATGCTGGATTAGTGTGATCCTAGTTAATTTTATTACTTCATTGCTGTGCTGTATGTGTATAGGCCAATGTAGTTGGATCTGTATGTGCATTATAATTAATCGAAATTAATCAATTAAAAAAAATTTGATTAATCGAACACAAAAATTTTAATCATTACCAGCCCTACTTTTTATTTATTTTCTGAATTGAGCAAGCTAGTTGGATGACCAGCAAAACTGTTAGGGTGACACCCCCTAGCAGGTGACACGGGCTTACATAAGGGGCGGAGTCTAAGTACCAACCAGTGTTCACCAGAGCTCCTGATGGTGGAGATGGGCTAGTCTGCTTGCTGGTCCCCAGGGTTGCCCCACCAAGGGATGGACGAGAACAGTTGGGCTCCAATGAGGAGACTGTAGTCAGATCCAAGCAGAGTTCAAAGCAGGCGGCTAGCAGAGGGTGGTCGGGCAGTCCAAGGTTGGCAACTAGCAATCAGAGGATAAACGCAAGAGACAAGAGCAAAGTGGGGTCCAGGCAGAAATTCAGGGTGGGCAGCAAGCAAAGAAGAGTCAGACAGTCCAGGTCAGCAACGAGAAACCATCAGAAGTATAAGCTCTTTCACAAACAGGAAGCTAACAAAGACACAGCACCAGCTCCTTGCTAGTGCTTAAATACCCCTCTGAATTAGAGATGACCCAGCCTCAGGATACACTGGGAGTCCTGGTCTGGACTCTATTATTATTACCAGCCGTACTGGCCTGGACCCTCCATTAGTAGAGGATCTCCTGGAAGTCCTGGCTGGGATTCTCAGAGGAGAACGGTAAACCCTGACATGTACTCTGAGCTTACCATAACAAAAACATCCTCAAGAAAAATAAATCAAGGCAACTGGACTTGCTATATTAAATTATATATAAACAAATTATTTAGTGCTTTAGTTGTATAAGAAGCATGGAACATGTACAGTTTGTTCTGCTCTTCCCATAAAAAATATTATATAATGTTTAGTTGCTTTGTGTTTTTTCTGTTTTACTGGGGGATTTTGTTTTACTGTTACGAAAATGTACCAAACATTTATTTTTCATAGACCAGAATGATCTGACAGGTTGGAGAGCTGGGTTAACTAAAGAGTCAAGTTTTATTTACAAAGAGATTCTTGATGGTGAATACATTTATTAGCTGTCCGGAACTATATAGATTGGTTCTGCTGTGAGAGTCTACCTGGAATTAATCCTGAGTTCTCGGCATGCTTTCTCTTCCTGTTGTGCCATTTTTTCTCTTCATAACGGTTTTTGTTTCTCTATTATCACCTGCCTGTGTTTGTCTTTCAGTATGTGTCTCCACCCTGCCCTCAGCTGTGTCTCATTGGTGCAAAGCTTGAGTTAATGGAAAAATACCTCCTTCCTCTAGTTTGTACTAGTTCACTGTGCAGTTTGTCTGTCCTAATCCCAGTCTAAGTTCATATGACTCCTAAATATAGGTGTAAACCCTTTCTTCCTGATGGCTCTGAATATCATAACTTTCTGATTCTGAAAACTCCAAGCTTAATAGCTTGTCCATAGGTCATCTGACCCAATCTAGTGTTAGTTCGTATTTGGGTCACTTTTCCTTGACTTGTTAGTTTCCAGTCTTCTGTACCCTGTGTTTGTGTAGCTTACCAGCAACCTGTTTTCTTTGCCTTCCCACAGTTTCAAATTCTTAATTTCTAGTGTTCTAAGTTCTGTGTTGCCTAGCTTTGCAGGTCCCGTTACTCTCTGTATTCCCTACTTGGAAACTTTCTGTTATTTCTGGTTTGTCAGGCTAATACTTAATTTTCTCATCCAGTCCCTGCTCTCCAAAGGTGTGTTTGCAGTTTAGACTCTGGTACGGTTACTTGCTCAGATAGAACCAAAAGTGCTGGGGAGAACCAAGTGCAATATAGTATACAGATGTATCTTGCTGCACTCCTTACCGGTTTGTAGTTTTGACCTGTAAAATCCACGTGGGTGCTCGTATTGACCACGGATGGCACCGTGTAGTAACATCAAATTCAAGAACATCACCAGCGCACCAATGTAAGCTTTTGGATGACAATTCTGTGTCATTAAATTGACTGATTTCACTTTACATTGGTGTGCTGGTGACATTCCTAATTACAAGTGCAATATAAACACTGCTTGGGCTTTGTCTGGGGGCAACCAAGTGGAAATGAACACATTATGGTCCATGTAACAAAGTTTGCTTTAGGTAGACAGGATCGCCCAGACCATGAAACCATTCCTTTTTTCGGAGCTGGGTACTATCTCCATCCATTGTCCTTTTTGTGTCATTCACTTCTCCTGCTCATACCTGATCCACTGGTTTTACCTTTGACATGACTGACTCACTATTGATTCTCTTGAATCTTGAATACATTGGTAACCCATTATGCTTGCATTATCAGTTTCCTAAATCCCAACAATGGGAATCTCCAGTTGCCTCTTTTACACACAGCAGCCTGTCACTATCTGTTGCAATTTCCGATATATATAGTATATACACACAGTTCATAATAGGTATAGAGGCACTCATGGGTCTTGCAGTAAAGATAAGTCAAAGCATCAGCATTTTATTGCCAACGTTTTTGACAGAGCTCCATTAAAACTTTGACAAATAAAATGCTGATGCTTTGACTTGACTCCACTGCAATACCCATGAGTTCCTCTATGCTTTCTTTGGATGTGTATGGATACCTTTGTGGATGAGAACCTGGGCATTTACCTAACAAATGGAGTGCTGTGGCTACCCCTGGGACTATATACAGTATATATATATATATATATAATTATTCTTTTTTTTTTCATAAGATATATACAGTAGGTAACAATGAAGCAGTTAAATATAATTATTACACCATGTAATTAGTTACATATAGCAGCGTTCTTTTTTTCTTTATTACTGCTGAAATGGATAGTAAATATTACGGTGGGATTCAGCTGGAGTGCTCCTGTCAATAATACAGTGTGGTAATAGGCTGAATTATCTCTCCTTCTTTTCTTTCATGCAGTGTGATAAATCCTGGGTGATTTCAGAGTATAATTATACGGCTTACTCGTGTATTCCATCTCCTTACTAAGAAAAAGCCCAGATAGACTGCGTCCACTTTCCTTCAGACCACTTTAATCTTTCCCATCAAGAAGGTGGTTTAAAAAGAAAATCCCCATTCTGTCAAACATGGCACTGCTGTTTAATTTGTAAATTCAATACACCGTCCGTCTGGTTGAGCTATATATCCAGTCTCCTGTTGGCATTTTCAATATGTTCAATTCCTGTGAATTTACAAAATATCAGAGCTACTCATCTTGGGTTTTGTAAAGTCACACACTGAGCTCATTGTGCAGTTATTGAACAACAATGATAAAGGAACGCTGTGGTCTCAAATAATACGTTTGCTGGGGAAAATTTTTAATAAGGTGTTATACTTAAAAACATGTTTTTGTCATGAACAAGGTGGGGTATTAACCAAACCAAATGTATAAAAAAAAATAATACATCAATTATCAATATTAAAAACATTATTATAGTTATTCCTTGACGCTGTTCAGAGAGAGTGGAAGAAAGGATGACAGTTCATGGTTTTATAATGCAAAGAGGCACAACCATCCAAAAAAAAAACAATTCACTTAATTCTCTATTATAGACTTTCAGTAAATAAACATTTTATCTCTGTTTCCTTTTTTTTTCTTTATATCACTTTCACATTTTTTCTTACAGCTGTTCCACATTTAGCTTACTGTGTGTGAGATACAGAGAGGGGGAATTCATCGTATGTTGTAGACCAGGCAATGTCTCAGGAATCTACTTGAGGTTTCTACCTGCCCTCACGGGCAAACTGATCGTTCTCGTACCCCCCCACTATCTGTATTTGTATTGTGTTGTCCTTGTTTTGTCTTGTCTTGCGTCTATTGGTCTGTCTCCCCCCCCTCCCCTCTACGTATATTGAGGTATACAGAGCCATAAAGAACTGCTCAGATGCGGATGTTCATATGCCCTACACCGCCATAGGCTCTTCATTTGTTTCTATGTCTTGAGATATCCCCCCTGTCGGGATGCATTCGAATACACTGGGTCCTCTGGACCAACTTACTTGTATACCTGCATACCCTTTGAATATATGCTATGTATGTTATATTTTTTCTCCGGTTTGAAACGAATAAAACTTTATTTGACTAAAAACTGGAGCAGATGTGCATGGCAACCAATCAGCTTCTCTCTTCAGTTTGTTTAGTTAAGATTTGAAAATGAAAGAGAGAAGCTGATTGGGTGCCATGCACCTCTGCAGGGCTGTAGCTACCATAGGGCGAGTGAGGCACTCGCCTCAGGCGCCGCTGAGAGTGGGTGCAGCCAGGGCCAGCCTGGCTGCGTCCCCTTGCCCCTGTTGCCATGGCGAGCACAGGGCGCCATTGGCAACAGGGACGCCAGGCGGCCAACACAGCCGCGGCTCGGCCAGGGAGAAGACACACAGGCATAGCCTCCAGCTTCTTCTCGGATCCCCGCTGCTCTCCCCCACCTGTATGGGCAGAGGACTCTGTGTCTTCAGTCTCTTTTTCTATTTGAAAAAGGAAATGTCATGGGTCTGTTTAGACCCCCGATATTTCCCAGAAGCCCTCCAACACTAAAAAAAAAAAAATGTATAATAAAAATAAATTGAAAACAACACACACACTCATGCACATATACAGGTGAAACTCGAAAAATTAGAATATTGTGCAAATTTCATTTATTTCACTAATGCAACTTAAAAGGTGAAACTAATATATGGGATAGACTCATTACATGCAAAGCAAGATAATTCAAGCCATGATTTGTCATAATTGTGATGATTATGGCTTACAGCTCATGAAAACCCCAAGAACCCCAAATCCACAACCTCAAAAAAGTAGATTATTACATGCAATCAATAAAACAAGGATTGTACATAGAACAATATCGGACCTCTGAAAAGTACAAGCATGCATATGTACTCAGTACTTGGTTCGGGCCCCTTTTGCAGCACTTACTGCAATTACTTTTGCACGATATTCTAATTATTCGAGTTTCACCTGTAATACTAGACATGTGCAAAGACTAAAAATGTATTTTGGACCAAATTAATGGAAATTAAAAATGTTTTTATTCGTTTCGTCAAACAAAGCAAATTTTTATGCTATTTTGGATTTGGCCACCAGCACATTCTGCGCATTGCGTGCCACCACGCTGGAGGCTGGGCGCATGACGTAACATAACGCACACGTCTGTTGGGGGGCACAATTTTCTGTTCTTGCCTCGGGCGCAAAAGGAGCTAGCAATGACTCTGCACCTCTGTTCCAGTTTTTGACTGCTCCAGTTTTGATAAATTCCCTTCAGAATTTTTAAGACTAACTCCAACACCCCAGTGCTATCACCCCCCCACCCCCCACACACCCGGGAGCTCCTGTACCTTTCCGACAGTACTTTATTATCATTTTGTTATACTTATGTATTTCTAAAGTCTTCAGACTGCTTGAGTGGGATTTAGGGGTGCTAACATGCATCATTACACTGTGACCGTTAAATTGAACCAAGCATCATGCAACACAAAAGACTAAGGACATCTAGTGGCAGAATGGAATGTTTGTAGGAGACAGACCTGGAGAGGGGTATGTTTTGCAGTCTGAGATGCATTTTTGTTCTCAACCACTGTACTACTGCACTAACTTGATCTCAGACGCCATTAATGCTGCTTGAGAAGAAGAAGGATCCAAGATATCATCCAACTTGCCAGAAAACCAGACCGTAGTTCCTCTTTAACAATCATTGCAGGCAATGAAATATTTATTTGTATCCTTATTCAACTTTATTTGCTATTCTTGTGCTTGAGAGTCAGGTCACCTCAAGCCTGCCATTCTGAAAATGTAGACAATTGGTGGTAATAGGGTATTTTTTATTTAAAAAATGATATGTTGCCAGGGTCACGTTAACCAAATGATTTGATTTCCATGTGGTGCCAGAGTTTTGCATGTGAACCAGGTGGACAAATTGCTCAGAGGGCTGGGTATTACCCCACTGTCCTAGTACATGTTAATCACAGAATACAAAGAAGGTGTAGAATCTGTATTAATTAATTTAGAGAACTGTAAGCTGAAAGGAAGAACTGTCAAGGCTGCATTTTATGGAATATTATGTAGCACCCTGCTAAAAGGTGTGCTAGATTATATCTATATTCTATGTTCAGTTCGATTATGACAAATCAATCTGTGAAGCTGTGTCTGCCTGTTGCTGGGTGTGGTACCACACAGAGCAGAACAGCCAATAAGGATTGCTATGTTGCACGATATTCTAATTATTCGAGTTTCACCTGTAATACTAGACATGTGCAAAGACTAAAAATGTATTTTGGACCAAATTAATGGAAATTAAAAATGTTTTTATTCGTTTCGTCAAACAAAGCAAATTTTTATGCTATTTTGGATTTGGCCACCAGCACATTCTGCGCATTGCGTGCCACCACGCTGGAGGCTGGGCGCATGACGTAACATAACGCACACGTCTGTTGGGGGGCACAATTTTCTGTTCTTGCCTCGGGCGCAAAAGGAGCTAGCAATGACTCTGCACCTCTGTTCCAGTTTTTGACTGCTCCAGTTTTGATAAATTCCCTTCAGAATTTTTAAGACTAACTCCAACACCCCAGTGCTATCACCCCCCCACCCCCCACACACCCGGGAGCTCCTGTACCTTTCCGACAGTACTTTATTATCATTTTGTTATACTTATGTATTTCTAAAGTCTTCAGACTGCTTGAGTGGGATTTAGGGGTGCTAACATGCATCATTACACTGTGACCGTTAAATTGAACCAAGCATCATGCAACACAAAAGACTAAGGACATCTAGTGGCAGAATGGAATGTTTGTAGGAGACAGACCTGGAGAGGGGTATGTTTTGCAGTCTGAGATGCATTTTTGTTCTCAACCACTGTACTACTGCACTAACTTGATCTCAGACGCCATTAATGCTGCTTGAGAAGAAGAAGGATCCAAGATATCATCCAACTTGCCAGAAAACCAGACCGTAGTTCCTCTTTAACAATCATTGCAGGCAATGAAATATTTATTTGTATCCTTATTCAACTTTATTTGCTATTCTTGTGCTTGAGAGTCAGGTCACCTCAAGCCTGCCATTCTGAAAATGTAGACAATTGGTGGTAATAGGGTATTTTTTATTTAAAAAATGATATGTTGCCAGGGTCACGTTAACCAAATGATTTGATTTCCATGTGGTGCCAGAGTTTTGCATGTGAACCAGGTGGACAAATTGCTCAGAGGGCTGGGTATTACCCCACTGTCCTAGTACATGTTAATCACAGAATACAAAGAAGGTGTAGAATCTGTATTAATTAATTTAGAGAACTGTAAGCTGAAAGGAAGAACTGTCAAGGCTGCATTTTATGGAATATTATGTAGCACCCTGCTAAAAGGTGTGCTAGATTATATCTATATTCTATGTTCAGTTCGATTATGACAAATCAATCTGTGAAGCTGTGTCTGCCTGTTGCTGGGTGTGGTACCACACAGAGCAGAACAGCCAATAAGGATTGCTATGGGCATTTATGTCTCCCAGTCAATCACTGTAGGACAGTAGCATTGATGCATGCTGGGAGAGGAGATAAAAGCTCAGGGTGGCTGATGTAACAGTCTCTTCCCTCCCCCAGTGGCCTTCCTGGGGGCAGAATGCCTGCTGCTGGGAGACAGAATAGGTTAGGCCCAAGCCTGGTGCCTAAGCCTGGACACTGGGGCCTGAGCCTGGAGGCCAAGTGGTCAGCCACTCATGTTGGAGTTGAACCTGAACAAGACACTTGACAGTACTGCTTGCCAGAAGTTCTCCCCACAGATTGCCGGTACGGCTTAAAGTCTGTGTTGGCAGCAGTTACTTTGCTCTATTTCAAGTGTTAGGGGGGGGTGTTCATGTGTGCCGCGAACGAGCACATATAGGCGATCGGCGGGCTATGGCAACCCGCAAATGCAGCAGTGCCGTCCGTCCGTTTTTTTACTACGGGCGGACGCCAAGAGGTTAATAATACCTAGACAGGCTATTGGAAGACCTGATCATTCAGCGGCTCCTTTGGGGGTGAGCGCTACAATTACTTGAGCCATGTGCAACATAGGAAAGACAGCGGAAGCTTGAAAAGCTAGATGCATGGCTACAGTCTTGTTGTGAAAGGGAATGATTTAAATCAATAGGGCAAAGAGCTGACCTTTCATAGGAGTACAACCTATACCATAAAGATAGTTTTCACCTAAATGGAAGGGAATCTGCTGTGCTGGGGTAGAGGTTTATAGGAAGTTTAAAGTAGATTGAAGGGGGAAGAGCAGATGTGAAAATAATGAGACAGATAGCTCAGACAGGGGCCAGTCACTACTAGATAAATGGGAGAGATCCCTATGATACAAACAGAAACTGACCAATACAATTGTAATTGTACCCAAAAAAAATACAAGATCTAATGGCGTGTAAAGTGTTTATTCACATATGCCAGAAACCTGGCATGCATAAAGGGGAAGATTTACATTTTGGTGCATGAGGAAAACTATGACTTAAAGGGGGTTTTGTAGAATCTTGCCTTGATTCTTTACAAAACTGGGCTCTGAAGGGTCAGGGTAAATAGAAAAGGTGGTTATGTCTGTTTCTGTAAGAAGTGCTAAAGGGAGAATGTTTACTTTCACAGTAAAGCATGTGCTGGTGCTGAGGCATCATGGGTAAAATAAGATATTGGTGTGCTTGCTGCTAAATTATTTATTGGATTGTTTTACAGAAAATATAGATTTCAGTTGAACTGGTTATGTTGGAGGACAGAAGGTTGGATATGAATGTTGTAACATTTAACCAAGTTATTTAGATACTGTGGAAGCTCATTAATAACTGGGGCAAATCTGCCTGACTTAGATATGAGATATGATATGATAAATAAAAGAACAGGTTTATTTATTTATTATTGGAGACAACATTTTAAGGGAGGACCATAGGTCAGTCCAGCTAGTGCATGACAGTAATGAGATTAGTGTCTGCCACTAATCTTAGACTATAAGTGGGATCTTCGCCAGGTTAGACTGTGGAAGATGTGTTAGAGATACTAATCCTCCAAGTTTCTTAGAATTCTGAGATTTAAAAAATACAATTTAAAGGAAAAAACAAGACATACAATTTGGCTTGACTACTAAATTGTGCATTGAGACAATGGCATAATTGCAGAGAGGCCGGCACGGTGGCATTATCGTTAGCACTTGCAGCACTGGGGGTCCCTGGTTCGAATCCTGGCCAGGTCACTATCTGCAAGGAGTTTGCATGTTCTTCCTGTGCTTGTGTGGGTTCCCCCCAGGTGCTCTGGTTTCCTCCCACACTTCAAAGACATGCTGGAAGGTTAATTGGCTCCTGTCTAAACTGGCCCTGTATGTATGCATGTGAGATAGGAACCTTTAATTTGTAAGCTCCTTCAGGGCAGGGACTGATGTGAATGTGCAACTATGTAAAGCACTGCATAAATCATTGGCGCTATATAAATACATGTAATAATAAATAAAAAGGATCTTGGTTTCCCTAAACATTGTTGGAGTTGTGCAATGTGTCTCTATTTTTCTTTGTAGTTGGCCTAGGGTTTTCTTTTGACTAGCACTGTACTTATGTGAAAAGATTAAAGAAATTTCTGCAGTGGCATGCCCTAAAGGTACTAGTTATCATCGAAATCCTGGAAACAATAACTAGGCCAAACTGTGTTTCATATCACAAGATTTGTAGATCAAAAGCTATGATTAAAGTGTTCATGTTGTTGATATACTGTATAAACCTCTTTAGTGGATAGATAATTAACAAGTATGTGATAATGATTTAAAGAGGTTTTCCACTTTCAGGAAAATAGTCAAAATCCTCACTCTTTTCCAAACCACTGATCAGCGGGGTTTTCTACTCAATAGCCTTATCCATCAGCAGCTTGGGCGGAGCAACCAAGCAGTTGTAAGGCTAGCACTACTCAGGGTGATGTTCAGTTTTCTTTATCCTCCCTCAGAAGTTCTCGCTCAACTGGTGCAGTTGCCCATGGCAAGGTACTCGTGGATGGGTGGTCCTTTATCATTAGACATGTGCGATTCGTTTCGTTCCGAATCAAAATTCATACACATCCGAATTTCCGAATCCCAATGCATCCGCATGTGTCCAAATCCGAATTTCAGTTTCCGTGTTACGGATAGCGTCCAAATTTCGGTCAAAATCTAAACTGAATCAAACGTGACTTTTCTGGCTAATCAGATGTGGTTTTTTTTCGGTTTAATGCATCCGAATGGGTCTGAACACAAATTTTCATTATAGCAACATGGAACACATCTGATTGGCTAGAAAAGTCACTTGCCGTAATAAAAATGTATGCTCAGTATATACATATAACGCTAAAGCTGAGGCTCCCAGACCCAAATGGCATTCGGGATCCGAAATTCTCAATGCAATTCCTGATTGGTTAGGAAGCCAGGCTGCTTAACAACCTGTCAAGCCGGTCTCCTAGCCAATCAGGAAGCCCAGAGGCAGCCCAGCTTCCTGGTCGGAAAGGAAGTCAGCTCCATGCTCCCTCGGCACTGCAGGTCAGAGGGAGATCTTCCTCTGACCGGAAGTTCCCGTATCAGCGCTAAGTACCGGAGCATTTGGGCGAGTGCTCACCAAAATACTGGGTATCTGCACCAATACCGAATCCTGTATCGGTATCGCTGCATCCCTACTTAAAATAGCAAAACACTATTCAGTATATTAAATCCAGAGAAGCACATTCAACTGATTAGTAATTGTTGTCAACAAATTGTAATTTGTGGTTTGCTTTAGCGTCACGATACCCTATAAATTACATTCTTTTATAAATACAGCTTTAATTTGTTTTCCTGTTGTTATTATTGTTATTGTTATTATTATTATTATTCTGAGGGCCCTTGAAAAGGCCATAAGTGAGTTAAGCAAAACCTACCGCAAGTTTATCCAGACACAAGAAAGAGTGAATTGAAAACTGCTACTTATGCTTTATGACCATTCCTATTCTCTAAGTGCTTTTATGAGTTCTCAAGTGTTGATTTATTTACACGACCAAAAACTAATAAAATCTACAAGGCTACTCTAGAAATTCAACTACGGAGATACAAGTCTTTGCACAGTATTTAATTTGATTTTATCCTCTTCAAGAACAGCTCTCTGCATCTTTCTTTTTTTATTCCTTGGTATGCTATGTAATAAAGGTTCTTATTGCTCTAGAAATTACATAGAAACAGTTATACAAAGACTGGCAATCACTTTAATTTGTGATCGTTTAGTATGAATGTACAAATAAAGAAATGGAAACGGCATTTACGTTTATTCTGGTAACGTCATTTTGGTGCAAAGGGTATCCTAAATCTAATGACAGTGTGAATGTGCCCCAAACCTTCCCAGCAAATAACAAATTAACTTTCATTATAGGGTTTAGTGCTGAATGAAGGCTGAACACCTATGAGAGATGTAGCCTTTGATCAGCCCCCGAGTGAGCAATCAATATCTGCTATCAATTTGAACAAACCACCCCTGTAATCTGGTTTCCTGGGTGTAAACTAAATTATCTCCTTTTTGTTTCTGATTTTTTTATTTTTTAAAGTGTTACTAAACTGAGCAGTTAAATCTTAAAAATACATTCAAGTACCTTAACTATTAATAAAAATGCATCTTATTTGTGTATCACTCATCTGTAGATCCTCAAATCATCTCTGAGTTGGTGCTGACACGGTACTTCCTTCTGGAGGGTGGCTACTTTTGTTCCCCATTGTCCCTGTGTGTGTTATAAAGTAGACACTGCTCCAAGCTTGCTCCAAGAGTTACCTGTGTGGATATAAATGCTAGGGTACCTTCCTGACACTGACTGGAATTAAAAAGTGGCTTGGAGAAGCTATGAAACATCTTTAGCTACAGTTCAACCCTAGATGAATTTGATTAATTACTAACTAGTTATACTTTGACCTGGAAAAATAAGAACATTCACAGACCTACTTAAGGAACATTTGCTTGAAAACAATCTACTCTTTTTTGTGTGTTACTTTCTTTCTTTCTTTATGGGGTGTATGTTTGGGATATTTTTATTTTTTTAGGAGTGCATTTATAAAGCAGTGAATGTTACTTTCACCAAACATTCAGTGCATGTAAATCAATCACTACATTAAATCACAAGCACTAGGAAGATTGACCTGCAGCAAAGTTCATATTAACTGCTTTATAACTATGCCCCTGGTGTTACATTACTCTTCTTTTGTGTATGTGATCATTATTTGTGTAGTGTAGGCTTTACATTTTTTTTGTCATCTTTTTTTTTCTTCCGTCCAAAACATTTACAAGGCTGATCAGGGGCCATTTTTTTGGCACAAGAGCAAGTCCAGAATTGTTGAAAAGAGGTTGCCTAACCCACAGGAGCAATTTAAAGTCTTAGTTTTGCCTTCCCCATTGACCCAGGTGTCTACTTCCTCTGCAGTCATTGGTTGCTAGTACCGCTGTTGTCCTAGAAACCAATTATGCCAGGTCTCAGGATTCTCTCACATCTGGGTGGTCCTAGCAACCAGTGACATCAAAAGTGTTCCCTGCCCCAGCATTACAGGGGGACAGAAGAGTATCTTCTTCCATCCTCTCCTGCAGCCTGGTCCACCTCCCAGCTCCCACCTCTGGCCTACTAATAAAGTAGGAAAATAAGGGGGACAACACTATGAAGGGGCACTCTATTGTGGACAACTAATAATTAGTTGCATCTATCGGCATGTCGCCTACATTAGTTGCCCCCTTACATTGGTTGTCCCCATCAGAGTTCCCCCTTACATTAACTATGAAAATAAGTTCCATTTTGATAGGGGCAACCAATGTAAGGGGGCACACTGATGGGACAGTGCCCCTATCAGATATTTTATCAGAGGAAAAGCAAAAAACCACCGGTGCCAGCTGGTTCTGATAGGTTCTGATGAAGGGGGCATTGCCTCTGAAACATGTAAACCCGTGGAATACTTGGGGGCAGAAGACTCTGGTTAAACATCAATACTCCAGCTCGTCTTTGTTCCAGATTTTGTTTACCCATCCTTGTTACATGCCTGTGTTCTACAGTTGTTTGTAAGTACAGCGCTAGCTGTGTGCCTTCTTTTTATTAAATACTGTTTTACACTATGGAGGCGCTCATTTTTGCTTAATGTTTCCCAGAAATGTTATCAGTTTACGTATGTGCGTGTGCACCTACACACCTTCACAGTAATTGGCCCATTACAACAGTCCCCGTTTCTCATGTGGCCCCTTGAGAGAATTAATTGCCCACCTCTGACCCAGTTGGTGCTTTGGTGGCTCTGTTGCTTTGTACTCACTTTTTAGTCTGCTATACTAAAAGTAACGAAAATACTGAAATACTGTATATGCAATACACAACAGGGCTAACTAACTAAAAAAAAAATTAAAAACTTAAATTTACTTAAACTTAAATGCATTTCACATATTTCGACACTTGAATTAATTGGTCACATTACTATATATATATATATTATAAAGTATCCTTACCAAGTGCCAGTACATTTTTAATAGCGACAAGAAGACTCAAGTCAACTCAAATGATTTTATAAAATCACTGTCAGGTCAAGAGTTTCTTAAGAAAGGCTTTATGCGCTGTAACCAGGAGTGTTGGAAATGTTATAATGGTCTTGGAATTATCTGCACATCCATTGGGTTTGGCCCTTAAATATTCCGTTATTAGAAAAAGATCACATAATGCATCCTTACCTTTTAACTATTAGGAGAGTCAAGAGGGGATTATATACATTTATGAGTAAAGCACAAAACTCCTTTAAGCTGTCTTTGTGACCTCTACAATGCATATAATTCACAAGTATCTATGCTGCAAAGCTCAAGGCTTCTGGATTTTTTTTCCCATGACTGACTGTGAGATGCCACTGTGATGGCTCCACTGTCATTTGTGGGTTTTGCAGAAACTATATTGGATTGCCCCAGATGCTCTGCCAGGCTTCTTTGAAATGTATATTATATGCTCTTTTGGATTTCACCTGAGAGATCCGTAGCTCTGTGACTTTGGCATCTTCATACACTTTAGAAGAAAGTAAAGCATTATTATTAGACTAAGGTACAGTGTCTAAGCCAGTGGCATGTGTACCCCATGGAGCACATCTGTCAAATGAAACAGAAGCTATTCTTTGTTTTACAGTTCGTCTTAGATACACTTGAATCTGATGGCTTACTTTAAATTTATATGACTAACCATGAGGGTTAATGTTTGAAAAGGTCCAAAAAAAACAGAGAGCTTTAAGGGTGCATTCACAGCGGAATCTGAGCCAAATACGCGAGTCAACAGATGTACACTGACATCCATTTGCATAGTCTGTTGATATCCGTTGCATTGCATTACGTTGCTTTTCTGGGTTTTTTTTTGTTTGTTTAATCTTTACACTAAGCTATATAAGGTATTAGATCTGCTTTGTGTTGACACGCGTTAGCAGTTCACACCAGTCGATTGCGTTGAGCTGAGGGCAATGGCTAAAGCATAGTTATTTTAGCAAAAAACCAAACATTTTACAGTGTCCTGGCTATTTGTATTTGTGGCTACACAGCTTTGCATGCTCCATTCCTGCCAGGCTGGTTGTCTTAGCCTCTGGCTCAGGCCCTTAGGTGCCTAGAGTCGCCACTGCACATGCATAACAATGGCTTCTTCCTTTTCTACAAGCTGCCTCTCCACCTTGAAGAAAATCATCCCTCAGAACTTTTCTTCTGCCTCTCCCTCAGAACTTTTCTATTCTCCATACAGAGGTACCCATAGACTGTCAACCACCTCATCATCCACCCACTCATCACTGGTGCCAACTTGGCAGTAAGTTCCAGCTGCTGGTATCCCCTCCATCTATATTGGTGCTATAATGAGGTAATGAGTAATGCTTGTGCATGACCAAGATCCTCCTTATGCAGTCATTCATGTATCATGTATCATGTATTCCAATATTTTTGTTTCCTCATTGCCAGTTTGTGGGACTATGATGGGATTAGCAGAAAAGGAGGAGGAGGATCAAGAGGGCAAGTTAGCAGCAGTTTCAGACAACTGGCTGCTCTGCACCTGGGAAGAGGAATAGCTACCTTATGCATGTGCTGTGGCTGTATAACCCAGCCACTCTTAGATAGAAAAGGCAAACAAGCCCTGCCTCTATATGGTACGGCCTATCCACCGCTTTTTTCTGCTTTCCCCCTACTACCTACCTGTATGTGCATAGCCTATGCCTCCTGCCATAGGCCTGCCTGACATTTTTAATAAAGGAGATTGCCTAAATCTAATGGCAGCATTGGCAATAGGTGGAGATAAGGGACTTTACAGCACAAGTATATGGTGATGTGCTGCAAACAAAGTGCAGTTTTGCCTGTATTAGCAGCAAGTGTATGCTGTGGACCCTGAAATAAAAAAAGGCCCTAGAAAAGTAAAGTATACCCCCCAAAAAATATAGCAACTAACTCTCTTTACACTGTCAGCTCTCCCTAAATTACTCCAACAGAAACTGATGAATGGCTTCTGGGAACCCACCCTTTTACAGTGAGGGGGCTGGCACATAACAAAGCCCTCCTTTAGTGGCCCTTCAAAGCCAGTTGGCCTAAGATCAAAGGCTAGGTAGTGTACTGCGGTTACAAATATTTCAGCCCAGTGAAATTCACCATAGATTTCACATATACAATCGGTTTTAGTGTGGTGAGTTACAATCCAGGGGTACCACATCCAATTTTAGCATATGTATCCAATGATTATAAGTAGTGGACATTTAAGATACTGAATAGCGATAGTTTGTTCATTATTCAATATCATCATTTGTTCATTATATCAATCTCATTGTGCCTCATCCATTACACCTTCTACAAAATTGTGGTATGATGCCAACTAGCTGCCCAGAGCTAGTCATAAAAAAACACTGTTTTTTTTAAGATTTCTGCCTTGCCAATGACAAATCCCTTGGGAAGGTTTTCATGCCGTGAGCGTTTTGGAAACAAATGCCTTTATAGGTTACAAAAAAGCATGTAAAAACTTTAGTTACTAAGCACTTCCTCACAAGGCTCCCCATACATGTCTGTTCTTACTATTATAGCTGGTGTGCTACCACTTAGAGACCCATCTCAAATATGTCATGACCCAAATTGGGACTGACCCATAGTTTAAGAAACACTGCCTTAGGCTGGGCACACATCGTACGATGTTCGATGTACGATGTTTGGCGGGTCTGTAGCATTTTCGTAAGATAAAAGCCGGACGGGCCGGTGTGCGCAAGCGCACACTGCTCGTTCGGCATTGCGGTCATCGGAAGCCCGCCCCTCAGGGGGCGTGGCATGCGATCATCGCAAGTACAATCTGCCTATGCAAGATAGGCAGATCGTACGTTTTTTTAAGTACCTTACAACCATCGCAAGACAAAAGTCTTGCAATGGTTGTAAGGTGTGTGCCCAGCCTTCGTAAGTTTAAAGTCGTGCGACCTTACAGTAGTAAACGTCGTAAGGCTTCCACACACCTTACGATAATCGTACCATTGCGGGATTTCCCGCGATTAACGTACGATTATCGCAAGGTGTGTGGGGACCTTTAGAGCAACTACAGTAAGTGAATGTCTGACCAGGATGCACAGGATTCTGAGATTCCTTACTCTGCTTGAATTCCAATGGATGATGCACCAAATGGCTTTCATGATTGCTCACAAAATTCACCAAATTCACCAAATTCCACCAAGAACAAATTTTTGCACTGACGATCAATACACTCTTAAGGCGTCATCTAGCTGTGATCTTGCCTGTAAATCAAATGTCAAAATGGCCAGTGTAGAGCGCAAGATAAAACAATATATATTGACACAAAAGACATACAATTGTGTTGTATTAATAGAATGTTTCTTTTCGAAAAGAGCAGGTCTCCCGTGGTTTTTGATTAGGTGAACAAGACAACAGATGTGATTTCTACAATTTTTTTATGACTAGTTCAGTCTAAGAAAATAATTTAAAACATGTTTGTGTGACTCGTGTTAAGTGCTTTCAATTTGTTGCTCCTTAAATCTTCTTAAAGCTTTTTCAGTTTCAATGTATTCTTGTAATTAGTTGTATTCATTTATGTAGTACTGACATTTTCTACCAGGTTTTAAAGAGTACAGAGAAGCATTCTCTTCAAGCCTGGTCTCCTAAATAACAATTTAATGAAGAACTCCCGTACTGCATGGGCTAAGTTGCTTGTTTTCCTCTAGGTGCAAATATAACAAAGTTATACTTACTTGCACCTTGCTGTCAGCTAGCTGTTAGAGCACTCCTTCCATCCTGTCTCATCCTCTGCTCCAGCAGTGATACGTCCCTTGGTGTCCTCATGTTCAATATATAGTGTATTGGATGCAATGACTCAGACCGATGGAACGGAAAGGGAGAGTGGCTGGAAGGATCGGTCTAAAAGCCAGCCAACTCCGAGAATCAGGTGAGTATAACTTTTATATTTTCCTCCCTAAATCAAAATGAGCACCTAATCCTTGTAGTGCAGGGGAAGCCCCACTGCAAGGCTTAAGAATTTTTTTTCCCAGAGTTCTTTAATATTTCTCTGCTCCAGTTACTGAAATGTATTTATACAGAAGTAGAAGAGTGAATTGTGTTTGCAATTTTTGTCTTACTTGTAGTAGTCCATCTCATTCAACTGGACGTGTCCTGTATAAATGTTTTGCTGCAGAAACATTAATACAGAATGAAACTGCATGTGAGCAAGCGGAGACATACACTGCATGTAAAGTGGCCAAGGAATGGGCTCCTCCAACAAATACAAGGTTGCATGTAGACAAGCAAGGGCACATGTTGAGGATGTATGAATACAGAAGCATAGGTCTAGTTAGAACTAATCCAAAACATAATAAAGGGAGCAACAGCTGTTGCATTTGTATAAGACAACATGCTGCAGAGGAAGACGTGCACCTTCCCATCTTGAGAAATGCATTTTTCAATTTGGCCCACGACGACAGTTTAATTATGTCAAGCAATATAATTTTGGCACTAAATTTTACAGTGCACCAACTTCCAGAAGGCATACAGTAATCAACTGCAAAAGTCAGGTGAATGAATAGGGTACTTTCACCTTTAGAAATCTGCACCACAGCCTTTCTAGACACAGAGTGCCACAACTTTATCCACCTGGACTTAGAGCATCCACAACTTCATTTTCTCCTGCACCAGTCAATCTTTAGGTACTTAAGGTGGACATTTACCCATATCTTTAAAATAACAACAAACACACCTTTAGAAATATTTAGTAATGACAATCTACAAACACATACTTCTAGATAATTGCCAGCTTTGTATTCTTTGGATACTTTATTTCTCTTTTCGTCCCAAGTCTTCTGACAGTGGCCATGTTTACTAAGGGCAGATTACTAGCTCTCCATTTACTTCCTTGATTTCTTGCACATGTGACTAGACATGTGACTAGGGCATGTTACCATGCACATCATCTCAGGTGGAGGAAAATATATTTCCCTGAGATCTTATGAGATTACAGATGAGATTTCCCAGTAATGCTCTGTTGATGACAAGGCAATCCCAGTATGCATTGCTTTGCCAAACTGGTCATTTTGCCCTTTCAAAACAGGAAGTGAATGCTCTGCAAGTGTAAGTATTTCATAATCACAGCATTTCACACCTGACATGCCTATGTTATTATTAATTATCATACATAGAGGGATGCATTGGTAGAACTTGATTTATTTACGACATTTCAAGAGAGGCCTACAGAACTAATGAATAATAGGACTGTTATGTCAGCCTTGGCAAAAAACATAAGCCACAGAGAGTTTATTAGATTCACAAGCTTACCATTTAAGGTAGCAATTCAGAATCTAAACATTTCACCTACGGAAGAACTTGATCTTCTAATCAGATGGTTAGGGCTTCAATTTTGAGAATGTTTAATTACATTTTAAACTGTTTATGTCAGTCACTCGGTCAAAAACTGTGCTTTACATTCCCCCAACAGCTCACCAACCTGTGCTAAGCTACCTACCGTCACTACTTTCATCCACCGGAAGTAAAATTCCCTGGTACGTCTGGGTTTTGGGACAGCATGTGATTTGCACCTTTCCTTGTACATGACAGTAGAGGTGCTTGGCCACTCAGGCCCCCATCACTATCTCATAGGGCAGGGAGAGGATATCAAGCCCTTTGTAAGATCAAAGTTGTAACTTGGAGCTTACATAATGTTTATTCTCTTACCTTCCATGGGCCAAATGCAGTAACCAGATAGTGAAAGGAAGGTTAGTTCATCTAAATTGGGATGGTGGCAGTTAAGTGTACCTGTTCCTTTACCCTTGGCTCATGTTAGTTATCATTCTTGACTTATTCAAAAGATTACAGAACTTTTCTAAATGATCCTATAGGGAAAAGTCAAAGCCCCGTATGTATTCAAATATTCCTGACTCAACAACTGCAAAGTATGAGAACCCAAGCTCTACGTTTTGGGATTAAAAAAATGTTAGTGTCCGAATGATGAGGATTTTATCCGCCAGCGATGATTTAAAAAATCTATTGGTCCAACTGAACTGAAATCATGATTACAGAAAAGGCAGACACTACTACTGAACATTCATTTTATAACATTTAAGCATAATTTAATGTCTAAACGTTTCTAAAAAAGCCTGTCAAGGTTTCCTTAACCACATGTATACTTCCTAATGGCCAAGCATACTTACATTGAAGCTATTCACCTACGGACAAGAACTAATTACAGAACAGTGCATATTTTTTGGAAAAACAAAGCTTTTCAAAAATTTTTTTTTACATATAACTATATTTTTTACATTACATTTTTTTTTATACATTCTAAAGACAAAAGTGGTAGTTTTAAAACAACTAAAGTTACCACCGTGTATAAAAATGCTCCATTTTCAACAGCAAATTATAAAGTTGGAAATTAAGTAAATTTTATGTATTGTAATAATACAACACTACAATAATGAATGAAACAAGTTGGAAAAAGGTTTACATACAAATATGGACAAATTTGTTGGTACCCTTACAGCTCATCAAAACAATGCCTGAAAAGTGATAAAATTGAAATCAATTCCAGACTCTTGCCTATACTATCAAGCTTTCCATTTGTCCCGAATCATCACCTGGTGTAAACATGCAGTCTGGAGAAGGCATCCTTCAAACTTCAGACAGCTGGATCAGTTTTTAAATGCAGGAGAGACCTCCATCGCTCCTTTCACATCACAGTTCCACTGCTTGGGTTTGTTGCAGGTGCTGGCCAGAGAGCCTTCCATACTCCACATCAAGTAGGGCATTTGGCACTTCCTACATTTTTTTTAATTATATGCACGGTTTGAATTTCCCCGATTTGTGACAGTTTTACTTTAAAAAGTAATTTTCTCTTTTGTTGGGGAAAAAAATGGTGATGGTGATCTGTGAACATTACAAGGATTTTTTTAAACAAACTTTGTTGCAGTTTCCAACCTGTTTCTGTTATAAAGAAAAAGCTGTTTGTTACAGCATGTCCTTTCCAAACTGAGCCCTGAATGAGAGGGTTTGGGTTCATTATAACCAGCAGGTGGACTTTCTGTATTGTATTAAGTAAAGGTGCAGTGTCTGCATCCCTTTAGTAGTAATTCAAAGAGAATTATGGCCAAACCTTTTCTACCTCCTGTGACCCACTATATGCTGAGGGTGCAGAGCCGCGTTGTAGCCGGGATAGATTCCAACAATATTGTCGGGATCCACCCTGCTACCTGATTGACAGCTGATTGACAGTTGTGACCACCCCCTCCCCCGTCTGTCCCTCCAGTCAGTGTTGGAGGAACAGAGAAGGGAGGGGGGAATCTCTGTGGGGAGTGTAGACTGACAGTCACCGTTCTGTACAGGGAGATCGTGAACAGCAATTCGTGATTCGTAAGTAACCCAAATCAATTTGAAAAATTAAATCGCAGAGGTCAGTAATAACGCAGAGAGCGGAAGTCAGTAATAACGCAGAGTGTGGAGGTCAGCTGGGACCCAGAGTGCAGGGGTGGGACACGGAGCCCAGGAGTGGGACCCAGACTGCAGGGGTGGGACGCAGACTGCAGGGGTGGGACGCAGAGCACAGGGGTGGGATGCAGAGTACAGGGGTGGCAAAGGGGGGATGCAGGGACGCAAAGTGCAGGGGAGGGGACGCAGAGTATAGATGGAGGGGACGCAGAGTATAGAGGGAGGGGACGCAGAGTTTAGTGGGAGGGGTCGCAGAGTACAGAGGGCGGTGGCATGTTTGTCACCTCGGGCAGGCTCTCCCCTCTTTCTCTCTGCCGGAGCTGTGGCTGTTGAGACCGGAGGCAACATTTTGCATTCGGCGTCTGTTGAGACAGGAAGCAACATTTTGTATGGGGCCCTGTGATTTCTAGTTACGCTCCTTGCAGAGCCCACTTGAGATCCCACACAGCCCACCTGATAGCGACTCTGCAGAGCCCACCATAGACTCTCTATGCAATGTCTCTCTGCAATGTCTCAGGTGGGCTAGTCACACCCCTGCACATCTATTACCTGGCAGCCTTCTCCACCACTGGGCCCTGTCTCCTCCTTGCTCGGCACCGTGCACCGCATCCTCCTTTCCTAAGATGGCTGCCTATCTACCGCACTTGTAGTCATTTAACTCTGCCTCCCATCAATACTACATGTCTGTACCTCGGTATAGGCATGGATGGGAGTAGAGATCCACTGATACCATTTTTTCTAGACCGGGTACAGGTACAGATACAATTACCCATACCTTTGTTAAAGTGTCATGTGACACAAAACAATACAGACTAATGATTTCAGGACAATGGGGGAGCACCAGGTCCCAATCGCAGCTGCAACCCTGGTAGTTCTGCCACTGAAGAATAATACCATCTGCTTTAGAGGACTACAAATCCCAGCAACACATTGCACAACAATGCAGAATAAAAGTTTTGTTTGGTACATACTCTGTGCTGCTGATCTGCTATGGAGTACAGGTCTGGTGTCTTGGTAGAGGGTCTCAGGAGGGGGAGATGTGTAGGCAGCAGAGGCCCTGTAAGCAGGTGTCGCGTAGTTCCCCAGGAGGCTGCTGCACAGGACCTAACACAGCAAAATCAATTTGAAAAAAAATAAATTGCCGAGGTGCAGAGGTCAGTGATAACGCAGAGTGCAGAGGTCAGTAATAACGCAGAGTGCAGAGGTACAGTGATAACGCAGAGTGCAGAGGTCAGTGATAATGCAGAGTGCGGAGCTCAGTAATAACGCAGAGTGCGGAGGTCAGAGGTGTGACATAGAGTGCGGAGGTCAGCTGGGATGCAGAACACAGGGGTGGGACCCAGAGCGCAGGGGTAGGGACGCAAAGTATAGAGGCAGTGGACGCAGAGTATAGAGGGAGGTAACGCAGAGTTTAGAGGGAGGGGACGCAGAGTTTAGAGGGAGGGGACGCAGAGGTGTGACGTAGAGTGCGCAGGTCAGCTGGGACACACAGCACAGGGGTGGGATGCACAGCACAGAGGTGGCATGCAGGGGTTGGGACCCAGAGCACAGGGGTGGGATGCAGAGTGCCGGGGTGGCACAGGGGTGGGACGCAGAGTGCAGGGGTGGGACGCATAGTATAGAGGGAGGTGACGCAGAGTTTAGAGGGAGGGGACGTAGAGTTTAGAGGGAGGGGATGCAGAGGTGTGACGTAGAGTGCGCAGTTCAGCTGGGACACACAGCACAGGGGTGGGATGCACAGCGCAGGGGTAGAATGCACAGCACAGGGGTGGGACGCAGGGGGTGGGACCCAGAGCACAGGGGTGGGATGCAGAGTGCAGGGGTGGGACGCATAGTGAGGGGATGCAGAGTATAGAGGGGGGACGCAGAGTATAGAGGGGGGCGCAGAGTATAGAGCAGGGGATGCAGAGTATAGAGGGGGGACACAGAGTATAGAGGGGGTGGGGCACAGAATATATAGGGGGACACAGAGTACCGTGTTTCCCCGAAAATAAGACACTGTCTTATATTTTTTTTGGCTCAAAAAAACACACTAGGTCTTATTTTCGGGGTAGGTCTTATTTCTAATTTTTTTTTTAATGTACAACAATCTACACTTATTCATGTAGAAAAGTCTACATGTATTCATGTACAAAAATATGGTGATCAGGGCAAGAGCAATTTGCTAACTAATCGCTGGCCAGAATGAGCAAAGCATACTTTCACTATCAATTCCTCAAAGGCGGAGTGCATTTGGTATCACTCCGCCTGTGACAGAAGCCGGCGCTATAGAGGAGGCATCGGCTTATGCAGCTCTGCTCCCTCCGCTGACGCCTCGCTTCCTCTAGCGCTGGCTTCATTCCCCCTTATGCCACCACCGGCCCTGAGAATGGTAACAACTAGGTCTTATTTTCAGGGTAGGTCTTATATTTGAGCAATTCCCAAAAATAGTACTAGGTCTTATTTTCGGGGTAGGTCTTATTTTCGGGGAAACAGGGTAGAGAGGGGGGCACAGAGTATAGAGGGGGGGGCACAGAGTATAGAAGGGGGTGGGGCACAGAGTATAGAGGGAGGGGGGTAGAGTATAGAGGGAGGGGGCAGAGTATAGAGGAGGGGGGTGCACAGTACAGAGACTTACAGTGCATAAAGGTTGTTGTTGTTCTTCCCTCTTGCTCTCCTGGTGGGGGGGAGTTGTTATGTTTTCTGCTGTGAACCCTCCAGTGCAGCATGGCTTCCAGGACCCGCCCTCCTTCTGTCAACTGGCCAATGCAGGCTTCCTCCCAGCCCATAGCAGCTAGAGTGGGAGGAGCTGCACGTTCTTGCAGAGGAGCTCGACGATGGAAGCGGGCACTGCCCGCCGGGCATTAGAGCAGAGAGCAGCTGAAAGCTGAATCGGCTTTTCTCCTCTCCGGCCGCTGCAGCTACAGAGCGGCCAGAGGAGAGAGATAAAAGACAGCTGTGATTGCCGCTGCGGCAGCCGTTTAAAGGTGCCTCCGCCCGGTCCGCTCCGGCATTTTTTCACTAGCCACTGATGGCGAGTTAGGCGGCTGCGAGGCCCCCGTGAGGGCGAGGCCTAAGGCGACTGCCTAACTCGCCTAATTAGAGAGCCGCCTCTGCGAAGTCAGGGCGTTACAGAAGGCGAGGAGACTATAGGAGCGCCAGTGCAGGGGAACCACGTGCCTTTCCTTACATTTCTTCTGAATATATTGAGACTCCTCAGACATCCAGAGCTAGTTTCCTTCACTCGTACTGTCCAACTCTCCCCCCATCTTGCTGGGTTCCTGCTGCACAACACACTCGCCGTCCGACCTTGTCGGCATTCATACGTCACAGGCCGACATGGTCGGACGGTGTGTGTGTGTTGTGCAGTGGTAACCCAGCAAGATGGGGGGGAGAGTTGGACTAAGATGAATGAATATGCTATATTTCATTCATTTGTATGTCAATCATGAATCAATTGTATTAAAAGTGAATTTTACTATACATATGACCCATTTGATATTATGTTCAGTTATATCCCCTTGCATTCTTCAGATGTCACCTCAAACGCCACATTACATTTTAGTTGGTATACATAGTCAGATCCATAAACGCAATAGTAGTCCTATTTTTATCCCAACAGTTGATTACAAGGAAACTTAATAACACACAAGGGAAAAGGGAAAACATTTTTTAAGCTGCACTATCATTGGGAAGGCTTGTGAAAGAAAAATGTAGGTTTGTCCTGTAAGGAAGACTTTCATCATAATTGGAGAGTATCATAGTAGATTGGGATCTGTGCTGTACACGGCTCTTTTACCACTATTTCCAGAGTCAGTAAACAACCTGCTTCTGTGTTTCACCGCTGCTAATAGCTTTCAGAAATTCTGAAGTGGAACAATGAGGTTAAGGCACTATTTCCTGTATTTTTTTTCCAATGTATTCTTTTCTTCTCTCACGCTGTGCAGAAATCATGGAAGCGTGCTCAGTATCATGATACTGCATCACGCCAATTAAAACAGGAATGATTCAAGTGATAATTATAGGCCAGCGGGAGAAAATCTGAAATGAAAAAAAATAAAAATAAATAGATAGAAGACAGATGTTGTTGATGCTTGACGATAAAATAAAAAGAATGCATGTGCATACTTGCAGGAGTGTAACGAAAAGCCATGGGGATCTTTTAGTACCACCTACATCTTTGTACCATGTCCCATTCCTTGGCTTGGCTTTGAGAGGAAGATCTCGGCAAAGCAGTGGCAGGCATATATGAGAGTCTAGCGGGTTAAGAGAAACATTAGAGCCCCAAAAATGTAACTACACTAAAAGGGAAATTACACTTTAAAGTACAAGATAGGTCATAATTTTATATTTGACAGAAGTCCACCTTGGGTAAGTGCCAATGTCATGGCAACTTGCTGTTTAAGCCTACGCATTGTATCATACATGCTTCCCCATACCTGGAAGCCAACAGAGCACGGAGTTGGTGAAGGAGTGCAGATAGGTGAGTATACTGTATCTTGCTGGGCAGTCAGGAGGCCCTGTCCCTTTTCCTTGAATCGACAAAGCGAAAGTGTCTCTTTATGAACTATTAGAAAATGAATTATGACCATCCTTTATGTATGTATAGTACAGATATGAAATTCCCTCCTGAAATCTTTTCACCAAAAGGTTCACATATAAAAAGAAAAAGGTTCTACAGACACCTTGCAACAAAACGTCGACTGCAAACCAATATTCCTCCTTATGACTGCACTGAAAACAAAAAAGAACGTCATCCCTCCGTTTGTGCATAAATGATCACCTCAGTTGTTGATTACAGTTAAGGTTGTTGTAAACCGAAATGCTAAAATCTAAATCGTATATAACGCTTAATGGTTTAATGTAATTTTAAACACAGCTTTCATTAACATAACACATGTTGATCCTGTCATGAAGGTCCATGTGTAGACATTTCCTGTTTTAGGTGCAATCTGTCTCCCAATTGTGGTGCTTCATTGTCAGCCAGTCACATCAGTCCTTAAAGGAGAACTATGAGGTGAGTGATTTTCACTCATCTTCATAGTTAGAGCTGACGTGTGACATGTCGGCTCTGTTGATCGGGAAGTGAGCGAACACATATCGTCGCTCGCTCAATTCCCGATCATCTCCCTGTAGAGAGTAGTGACTGTCAGTCACCGCTCCTACAGGGATTCCCCCCTCCCCTCTCCGATCCTCCAGCGCTGAGGGGAGGAGCAGATGGGGATGGCACAGCTGGCTTTCCCTCTAGATAGGCAGAGCCTGCTGTCAATCAGCCAGCTGGGTAGATCACGACAGTATTGTCAGGATCCGTACCGGCTGCGGCGCTGTCAGTATTTAGCTCGCTATAGTTCGCTATATACTGAGCTTTGGGTCACGGGAGGAGGTTGGTATATGTCCTCCTGTGACCCTAAAGAGAACTATGGGATAAAAAGGTTACCCCATAGTTCTCTTTTAATGAAGAGTACAAACAGCTGACACATATTGCTTAGCTCCCCACTGTCCCTCATTTGTAGGGATTGTCCCTCTTTTGAAGCTAAATCTCTCTGTCCCACTTTCCACCTCAGTTGTCCCTCTTTTTGGTCCAATGTATAGACCCATAATGTTATAGTTAACTATCCAACCTCCTAAATATTTCATTTCTTATCATGAAAAACCACCTTTAAAAAAAACTAATGGTGAAAAAAGTACTTGTGAAGTTAACCAATCATTTTATGTGCATCAATTCTTCATGGTCTGCATAACTAGGGAGCGTGTCAGGGGTGCCTCTTTTGCTTACATGCTTTTCGTTGAAAGGTCTCAGTCTTATCATCTCAGAAAGTTGGGAGGTATGCATATTGCACAGGCATAGTCCACTGTTGTCTTTCTCAATATATCAATCCAGAGCAATATTGTGCAGCTGATTGTGAAGTCAGTGAGGCGAATGTTTATCAAAACTGGAGCAGCTGTGCATGGCAACCAATCAGCTTCTCTCTTTAATTTTCAAATCTTAACTGAACAAACTGAAGAGAGGAGCTGATTGGTTGCCGTGGGCAGCTGCTCCAGAATTTGTCTGCTCCAGTTTTGATAAATACCCCCGCCCCAGTGTATGTAGACAGGGAGGGGTCTATTTATAAACAGTTCACAGAGCCTTTTACCCTGCAAATCTCCTTGAATGTTTGTTGTGTGCAAATATAGGGAAAAACAAATGTTTTTATTGAGGGTTGCATGTAATGAATCGTAATATCATTTCCTATGCCTCTCAGCTCCATCTAGTGCATTGGTTCTAAACTGGTGGGTCGTGACCCAAAAGTGGGTCGCTACGTGCCTTTTACTTTTCTAGGTGAGAGGCTTCCCCCAGTGCAGCACTGTCAGTTCTCACGCCAAGCAGCCATTCAAAATATGCTGCCCGGTGCTGAGTGTCAGCTTGGGGTTGGGTGGGCAGGAGCTATGGCCGCGAGGAAGCTCCATCCATACGTGCATTGCTTACAGCTCCCTCGCATGTCCTGTGGAGGTGCCTGGACCTAAGTGACATCACATTCTGGCTGCCAGCACCTCTACAGGGCCCGCAAGGGACCGGTACCAGCAATACACATATGGATGGAGCTCCATCACATCACAACATCCCACACTGGATCCCAGGCTGAGGAGCCACTCCAGTTCTCCTAAGGTAAGTAGACTGGTAGGATCTTAAAAAAAACAAAATACACATTTTTTTGGGAGTGTGTATGTGTGTGAGAAAGTCTGTGTGTATGTCAGTGTTTTTGAATGCCCATTCACACTAGTGAAGTGGGAGGCGTGTTGCATTGCCATTCATTTGAATGGTACCCCAAACGCACCTCCCACCCACAGTTCGTACACCCGCACCGGAACGTGTGGTACCCTAATGCTCTGCGTTCCATTGCAGTAAGCCTTGAGTCGTGACTTAATTAACAAGGACAAAAGTGGGTCCTGAGGTTACGCAGGTTGAGAACCACTGATCTAGTGGACCTCTAGGCCCAGGTTTTGGCTAAATGATGAGAGCATTGATGTGGACCGAGTAAAATCAGCTGTGCACCTACATAATCAAAGACAACAAAAAAATAAAATGTTCTGACAAGACTATTAGGCACATTAGGCCGATCACACGTACACAACTTCAAAAAGAAACGCTTACTTATATATTTAATAAAACCTGAAAGTGCACAGGCACTCTCTCTTTTCAGAATTAATATATATTTGGATATTTACCAAGATTTCAGATCCATGCATTGCTCATGTGCACATTTACTTTGCATCAATCAGTAAAAAAAAAAAAAATGTCATATAGCTAAAATCATTTCCTGAACTCACCAGAAAACACGTATCACAATGTACTTTTATTTTAACAGTTTCGACCTTGTGAAAATCTAAAAAAAGATGCGATTCTTCTGCTTGGAGTCAGCTGCCATCTAGTGGGCAAATGGGAGAGTCGTCGCTGCCGCTACAATTCTGTGCGAAGACAGAAGACTATTATAGTACAACCGGTATTTTTTGTATCAGTAAACAAATCCTTCCCAAGTGGCTTCCAAAAAGCCCGGCGACAATTTACAAATCTTAAACTGCGCAAGAAGGATGCGTTTGTTTTAATGGCTGCAAATTGGTGTTAATTATACAGAACGTAATGCTTGCAAAATGCTATGTTTGCTTACATATATTCAGAAGGCAAGCGATCTTATCTTCAAAACAAAATCATTTGTTTTATCCTTGCCTCCCCTGCATACAGATTGCTTGAAATATACCGTCGTGTCTACTGTAAATGGAATCTTCAGGAGATGTTTGTCTCCTAGTTCAATTCACTACAGGCGGCAATTAGAGGAATTTCTAGATCTCTCAGACACGAAAACAAGTGTTTTAAAGCACACCTGTACTGGAGATAGACATGAGGCTTTTACTGTATTTTGAAAGCGTTTTATAGTTTAAAGGTTTTCTAAACCCTCCGGTGTTTTTGCATATATCTACGGCTAGCAAGCAGTAGATATATGCAAAAAGTTTTTTTGTTTTTTTTTTTAAACGCGCTTTAAAATCGGTTTAAGCTTACCCGTCTTCGCCACGCTCCCGTCCGCAAAATCGAAACTGCTCGGGCGGCCACAAAGCATCTTGGGGCGGGCGCGCTAGCAGTTCGGATTTTCGGCCGGGAGACGAGGCGAGACACTTACAGTCATCATGTTTCCAAACAGCTCCAACTCTCTCTGTTTAGCTTCCCCAAACTTCCTGTTCAGTACAAGATCACAAGGAACAGAGCAGTCTCAAGCAGCTGTCCATCTACTACAAGGCTGAGCAAACTCTAGCCCTCCAGCTGTGGTGAAACTACAAATCCCATGATGCATCTGTCTCTGAGAGTCATGCCTGTGGTTGCGACTAGACATGTGCATTCGGATTTTGGACGAACCTCCAAATCAACAAAAATCAGTTGATTTGGAGGTTCATCCGAAATAACGAATTTAATATTTGCCTGAATATACTAAAACGATATTTGGGCACACAAATTCATTTTCCACGCATGCAAACAATTTTTTTTTGTTGTGCACATGTCTAGTTGCGACAATCTTGAAATACCTTATGGCATTTGTAGTTCCACAACAGCTGAAGGGCCATAGTTTGTCCACCCCTGATCTGCTACGTTGGAGAAGGCTGAAGGTAGAAAGGTGAAAGGAAGCAGGAGAGTGTCTTGCCTTGCTGTGTCTGGGTGTGTTTGTGGACACACACACCTATGGAGCCACCCTTGTGCATGCTAGTAAGCTGTGTGTATGGAGGTACACACACAGTTTACTAGAACACACAAGGGTGGCTCCATAGGACCCTGCAAGGCAAAGGAGTCACCCTAAAACAGAATATCAGGGCCAGTGCTCAGGGGACCAGCTGTTTCTGCAGGAAACTACAACTTTTAATCAAAAAGCAGCATCCATTGTAAGCGATTTAATCAGCATTTGAAATAGCGTAAAAACTCTTTTGACTTTAATATTACTTTAAGGTATATCTAGATTATTTTTTTACATTTCTCATCGAGCATAGAAGATTTGAAACCTTTGCCTGATATTTTATAGAGGTGTCCATTCTCGCTGACGGGGAGTTTAGCCTCACTATTTGTGCTGGGGGCCATTGTCGCCAAGGCTAAAAGTAAGTCAAAATTCTAAATTTCGAGTTGTCACCAGAACAGGAATAGAAGGGAAATCATCCAATGGGGATACATGTTCCAAAATCGTGTGAGCAGATTAACCTTCTGTGCTCTCTGTCTGCTGCACTGTTATCAGTTAGAATTGTCTCCAGCTATCCCCGTAGAATACAATACAGCTCCCTCCTACGGCCTGACCAAGCCAGGCTTCCTTGGTGCTGTTAAACACTAGTTTTATCTAGCCTTAATGTTGGTACTTTAGTACATCTCAATGTGATTTCATTAGCTCAAGTCCTGAAGAAGATGGAGGCCTTTCTTTCCGAAACGCATTGGATGCATCTGATGTTCTTAACCAATGAAAGTTTATAAGTCATACGAACAAATACTTTATAAGTGATACCGTGTTTCCCCGAAAATAAGACACTGTCTTATATTGTTTTTGGCTCACAAAAACACACTAGGTCTTATTTTCGGGGTAGGTCTTTTTTTTTAATGTTTAACAATCCAAAGTTAATGCAAATCCAAATTAAATGATCCAAAATGGCGAAGCACGCTTTCACTATCTGTAGCGCCGGCTCCTGTCACAGGTGGAGTGATACCAAATGCACTCCGTCTGTGACAGGAGCCGGCGCTACAGAGGAAACATCGGCTTATGCGGCTCGGCTTCCTGCGCTGCAGCCTCGCTTCCTCTAGGGCCGGCTTCGTTGGCACCGCTGATTCTCTCTAGCGGCTCTTCAAGTTCCCCCTTATGACACCACCGGCCCTGGGAATGGTCACAACTAGGTCTTATTTTCGGGGTAGGTCTTATATTTTAGCAATTCCCAAAAATGGTACTAGGTCTTAATTTCGGGGTAGGTCTTATTTTCGGGGAAACAGGGTAGTTGAAGCAGCGGGGAACTGGATACAAACAGGTAGTGAAGAAACTTGTAACCAAGAGGAGGAAGCTAGGAACAGTGGCACACACAGAGAGAGAGAGAGAGAGAGAGAAAGTATCAAGCAAAAGTGCAAAACGCACAGCAGAATATACTGAAGAGAATAGATAAGCAAGGACACCAGGCAAGGGTAAGTAGCTTAGAGGCACACCTAGGAGCAGGAAGGTGTAACGTACAAAAACAAGCAAGAGAGGTGCGTTGCACATGCATACAAAGAAGCAGGATAACAGAGGGAAAAGCACAAAGGGATATATGCACACAGGGGGTGTGCAGACAAGGATGAACACACCACAGTGATAAGGTAAGAGAGGAGCACAGAAATAAAGGGGTGACAGCAAAGCAAAGGAAGATGCACTGGAAGGAAAGTGACGGAGTTGAAGTACAACAAAGCAGTAAATAGGAGGAAGCAAACAGACAAAGACTGGAGAGGGAAAACACAGAAGAAGTGAGGCAATGAAGGCAGTATAGAGAGACTCACAGCACACAGGTGAAAGCAATTAAGGTCTGCAGCAATATACTAAAGGTAACCATGGAAATACTATAGTAGGGGCGCAAAGAGCAAAGCAGGGGATAACGCCAAACAGGGATACCAGCTGGTACAGGGAAGCCAAAGGCACAAGGATCCAATAGCAAGCGCAGGGAATAAGATCCCAGGGATAGTTAGAGCCACAAGGGGGTACGGAACAAGGCATAAGACTCGTTGCTCGCACCAAGAGCAACAAGTGAGGAATCCTAAATAGGGGAGGAGGACAGCAGATTGGCTGCAGCCTTGTGAAAACACCATAAGCTGACAGCCCAGAACCAGGGAGCAAAGCAGAAATCTGGCACGGATTTCCGGATATTGTGACAGTTTCTCTTACTTCCGCCCATAAATTATAAATATAAATGCCAGGACAGTACAAAAAGCCCCCAAATGACCCCTTTTTGGAAAGGCGTCAATCCGAGAAATATTTTAAAGTGACACTAAACTCAGAAGTTAAATCTTAAAAATACATTCAAGTAGCTTAACTATTAACAAAATGTATCCTATTTTTGTATCAATCGGCTGCTCATTTTGTGTATGGGGCACTATGAAAGCTGTTTTTAGTTTACTGATCCTCTGTCCAGCCGGCTTCCTCCAGGCTACTAGACTTGTCCCTACAGCCTCTTCTCCCCCCGGGCTCTGGTGGTCTAAGGGCCGATGACATCATCACATCTTATACACGGTTATTGACTTGAATTAGATGTGAGCACGTTTAGGGACATTCATTTATTATTTATCACTGGGCACACCTGGTCTGCACGTCTAGCAAGAGCCAACTTCCTGTAATGTACGTACAGTACTACGAACCAGACCCCAAAAAGGCGGGCACTCCTCGTCGGCATGAGCGTGGTAGCATAACAACTTCCCCTGCTGTACAGTAATTGCCTCCAAACCTCCGTTGGTAAGTAGGAGTCGTATGTTGCTCGGGGACTGCCTGTAGCTTAAAACCCTTTGGCTTTAATACCTCTTGAGCACTGTTCTAACACGAGCAGGCAGCTACTAAAGTCAGAGTAAGTTCTGCATACTTGTTCTAGGTCAGTGACTTAAAGCATTTGAAATAGCTTAAAAACCTTTTGACTTTAATATCACTTTAAGCTTTACAAACCTATTTTACTTGGTCTTACTTAAGGATTTCTCTTCCTCCAGCTCTATAGTGATATGAAGTGTATAGCAGGCGGCAGAAACATGTCATTTCACATCCTTGACTTGTGAAGTTTTAGCCCAAATGTTCCCAGCTAGTGTAATGTACTGAAGAAGTATATCTGATTATAAGCCGACAGCAAAAAAATATCCAGACCTGTTATTTGGAGCAGAGACAAGTCCCCTCAATATAAATCCCAAGCTGTTTCTTTTTTCTTTTTGCAGCAACAGTTCCGGAATGGTGGGAATAGATACAGCTGTGCTGGAATACATTTGTATTTTATTTTTTTAACATAAATTAATTTTAGCAACAGTTGTACTGTGAAGTGAAATAGATTGCACGGCAGGGCTAGAGATTTAATAAGATGCCAGAAATTGTTTGTTGTGAGCTAATATGCAGAATTGTCTTGAGGAAGAGAAGTAAACAGACAGATTTGTGGGAATTGGAGTTGGCACCAGCTATAGAAGCATCAAAGCTGTCTCTTTTCTATTCACATTAAACATTGTGTGTAGACTGCAGATCTGGGAGCCAGCAAACAATACATGCCTAACAGAAACCGTAGGGGGAGAAGTAATAGTGGACTTGAAAGGCAATCTATACTCTTTTACATTTTTAATAGAATCCAAAAAAACACCACATCCCCGGGTGTCCTGTAACCTAATTTGATAGGCAAAGTTTTGTTATGCTTGCCTATCAGCAGATGAAAAGACAAGGTCTCAGCAGGGCAGTTAAATGAGGGCCCATTTAGGGCCTGTTCATACCAAAATCGGACCAAAAACGTACGTCGTTTTTTTTTGCCAACCTTTACTGTAATTACCATAACCTGAGTGCATGTTGCACTGAAAAAAGTAGAGCATGCACTACTTTTTTTCAGCGCACTGCAATGGAACAGAGTGGTGTGAACTGGTCCCATTCTCACCCATTCAGTTTTTGGGTTACCTTTCGTTGGCATCCATTGACATCCGTTGAAAAATGGATCCCACCGGATCTGGTGTGAATGGGGCGGCCTTACACTTCAACCTTGCGGTAATGTGTGCATTACCACTTGTGTTACCACAACATGCAGTATCACACATAACATGCATTGTTGTGCCACAGTGCCATTCATTTTAAAAGATACCCCAAGGCAATGCACCTGTGTTGTAGTACATCACAATGCACAGGAACACTTGTAGTGAGTTTGGGTGTGTGGTGTTAGGAAAACAATGGTCAAGTACCATTTTTTAGCATGTTAAGGTGCTTTGGCTGCTCATTTTTTTAATGAACTGTCATAAAGCATAAAAGCTATGTAAGGGTATTATTTCTAGATTATTTTCCAGTTCTATCCCACTCCTAATAACGATATCAATCTAAAGGTTTGTAAACTGACTCATTGAAGATGCCCATAGGATGTACTCAATGTACTATACTGCAGGCAGCCTAGCACTAGATTTTTACCAGCTGGGCTGTGGACAAAATGTGCAGCCTCAGCCGTCGAACAAGGTAGGTATGGATCTGCTTAAGGGGGATCTAGAGCTATGTATTGAGGGGGCTATAGAGGGTGAATGGGGAAATTTTTTAGCAGCCATATACAAGGAATGCAGCAATACTAGCATTGGCATCAGTGCCGATACTGAGTATTTGGGCGAGTACTTGTACTTGCCTAAATGCTCTGATACCTTCCCTGTTACCGGAACTTCAGTCAGAACGAGGTTTCCTCTGACTGGCAGTGCCGCAAGGAGACATGGAGCTGGAGTGGGTAATGACTCGCTGACCAGCTTCTTGATTGGCCGGGAAGCCGGCTCCATGCTGTTTGGCTCAGCTTCCTAGCCAATCAGCATTGAATCTGCCGAGCAGCATGCAGCCAGCTTCCTGGGCAGTCAAGAAGCCAGGGGGCGGATAATGACATGCCGCCTTGCTTCCTGATTGGCCAGGAAGCTGGCTCCATGCTAGCGGACATACTGGCACTCATACTCGATACTGAAAAACTAGTTTCAGTGTATCCCATGTACTTTAAATTGTCACAGGAGGTGGGGGGACAATTCTCCAAAGGGGAAATCTGTTCGGGTGACAACCGTCCTAGAGGAAATATACATTCTCTTTGGTCTTGGGACATCTGCCCGACAATGCATAAAAAAAAACTGCCAGGGGTCTGGTCCCCTGTTCCCCTATCAAAAACTAAAAAAAGTTTGACATCCAATTTACACTCACTTTAATAATATTGCACAATGGTTGTTATTTACTGCTTTTTATTCTCTCAATGGAAGCCTAGGAGTCTACTCAGCCTGAAAAATAGAATCCCTGTATGGCCTATCTTGTAATTGATATTATCCTGGCAGTTTTTTACAAGGGCTATGCAAAGGACAATCTGATTATTTGGCAAGGAATTGATATATCTTTGGAAAAGATCTGTTCCATTATGCACATTCAATGTTCAGCGCATATCAGGTGATCATCAATTGATCGCCTATACTTCTGTAGTGATTAATGAAGGGAATAATGCCTCCACAGAGATGACCAGAAGATCAAACATATATCCCCATTGTGGCCAAGTTGCTTGTTCGCAGACTGGCATTTTTTTCTGATTGCTTTACTACTTAGAGGTACTTCACGCCCCATTTTTTTTCATCCCCCACTTACCTTGTGTGCTGGGTTGAGTTTAAAAAGCATACCCACTCAGAAAAACCAGCGTTGTCCTGCTGTGATCTGGTGCTGCATGCCCAGTCTCGTGCAGCCATCTTCCTTTCTGATGTCATCAGGATCTGGTTGTCACTTGTTCTTGCAGCTGTCCCCCGATGGTGTGCTGCTGGGTCCACCCTCCTCCAGCCACTCTCGGTTAGCTGAAGCCTTCTTGAATATCTGATGTGAATAATGTGTTGGTGCACAATGCATGCCAATCTTGCCTAGGCAACAATGGTTGGCAGGGTTGGGCCAGAGTGAGTAATTAGTAAAAATTAAAGGACACATTTAAAAAAATAATGTTTTTTTAGGTTGAGGAGGGGAGGGAGGGTTGCGATGAGGTGAAGTGTGTTTTTGAATGGATTTCCACTATAATGAGTTACTGAGCCCAAGTAAGCACACAGCTACTGAAGTCACATGTCCCAAAGTGCCTTTTTCTGGTTGGACAGTAGTGAAGCCGTAGAGTGATTCCCCAGAGTTGCCACCATTGTTGTGTAGCCACTTTGCCCTAAGCGGGGCGACTCCTTAAATTTTGTTCTACTGGACTGTAACCAGTCTATGCTAATTTGATAGTCTGTGCTCATTTCGTTTCCCCTAAGCTCACTGTTATTGTTTGCATCTGCTTGCTGCTTGGTGTGACCTTGCCACAGAGCAGAGCATCCAATAATGTGGTGTTATGAATATCTGTGTCTCCCTAGCCAATCACTAGGAGGTTCATGGCTAGTGGTGCATGCTGGGGGAGGACATCAATATTGGGGGATCACCTTGTTAGAGTGTCTCCCCCCGGGTCGAGTCTGGTGCCTCGCCTAGGGGTTCTGTACTATGTCTGCTAACCAGCAAAGGTTCTTCAATACACAATGTTACTGCAATCGGTTTACAGGCCCTCTGCACTGTGAAGCTGGGAAGTGGTTAGTGAATCTGGAGTTCTGTTCTGTCCTAGATGTCTGCAGCCCTTTACCCTCTCTTTCATTGAGTTGCTAATGGAATAAAACCTTTAAAAATCCTTAAAGTAACCGGGACCCAACTTTACATTTGCATTCCACAACCGGCTTAGGAGGTGAAATGTCAGCCCACCCTACCTCTGAAGTCCTCCACATGCTCCTAGAGGTCAGGGGGTGCTTCAGTTGTAAAGCTGGTCTTCTTTTTCATTCAAAACACAGACCTACCCTAAACAGATAAATGTAACATGTTATTTCCCAGGATCCAATAAAGCCACCTGGAAAATCTTTACATGCTATTTCACCCTAAGCCCTAACAATAAGCAATAGAATTAGTTCTTGGTCCTAAATATAGATTAAGCACCGTGTAGCAAAGCTGGCAGCACAAAAGCAAACAAAAGGCTTGCAGAGTTCCCTTTGCCAGAAAATGATTTTACTTTCTACAACATCTGTCTGCTGGCTTTAATTTATAAAAGAAAAACACATTCAGCAAAGTCACACTGTATGAAATACAGTACAGTATAAGTTACTAGTACAGTATAAATACAGTACAGTATAAGTTACGAGTACAGTATAAATTACTATTGATTGCTCTCCTGAAATTATTTTAAAAGTAAAGTGTACTTGCAAGCACTATGTTAATAAAACAGATCTCAAAGGTTTAGTTTATTGCTCGAAGAATGAGGGTTAGAATCATTTTAAATAAGTTGTTTCAAGTGTAAAACACATATTGGCTCGAAATATAATATTGTTTGCAGACGGGTATCCGATGGCGGACTGAGGATAAAAAGGAGCCGTGACATTTCCAGAGAACCTGTCATAGGTAACAGGTTTGTTTTGTTTTTTTTAAAACTAATATCATTGGAGTAAACCTAACTTGGATTAGAAAGTACCTATTGCAACAACGGTGCTGAAGAGCAATGTGATGGCTTTTCTTACTCTTCCAGTGGTTTTGGAACACAGAATGGGCAATCTGTCTCTATCAGCCATAGCATAAGTTACACCTCCTAAAGGAGACCCATACTAACATTAATACACTCACTCGCCATAATACACTCACTCGCCATGCTGTATTAAGAAAACAAAAACAAGATAGGATTACAGAACCCCACCCCTCTCTTATTTTTCATAGTGGCTGTAGTCCTCAGAAAACAATGTCATTGATAACAGTCAGCACAGATTTTTGGCAAGATCAACAGGTATTCAATTCATCAAACAGATATAACAAAATCCTTTCAATGGTATATTTAACAGATCAAAAGGAAGCAAATAAGATCAATGTTAGGGTTTGCATACACTAAACTTCCCAATACAGGTTTAATTTCTAGTGCCTTATCAGGCACTGGAACCATAGGTGAAGAAGCTTAACAAACCCGTACCTAGATATCCCAGTGCCAAAAAGAAAAAAGACAGTGTAAAGTGGAATAAAATGCTACATTATGCACTAATGTACGTTGAATCATTAGGCAAGAGCACAAACCTATACGCTTGGTGTTAGGGAATACTTGCTGTGTGTTGGCAATGTGGACAAGGGCCTCGTGTGTACAAGACATGCCAGGGGTAGGCAACCTTGGCACTCCAGCTGTGGTGACACTACAACTCCCATGAGGCATTGCAAGACTCTGACAGCCACAGTCATGATTCCCAGAGGCAGAGGTGTAATGGGATTTGTTGTTTCATGACAGCTGGAGTGCCAATGTTGGCAACTTCTGCCTAGGGCACTTGGCGATATAAAAAGTCAGAGATTGATGTAGCTTTCTACCACCTAATGTTTCAGATGACTGGATCCTGTAATTTGAAACCAAACACAGTACTCCAGAAGAGTTAACACTGCATGCGATACCTCATTATGGCAAGAAATAGACAATAGGAAACTATTGGGCGGAGCTAGCTGTCACTGCTAGCTCCGCACAATCGTTTTCTATTTACTTGTTTTTACTTTTTTCACTCTTTTTCTGTTCTGCACGGTCCCTTTGAGGGACCGAGACATCGGTCATTCACTCGGCTGCCCTCGGCAGCTCAGTGAATAGAACCCTAAAACTTAGTGCAACCTGTAAGTTTTTTCCTTTACTTTTCTGATAGATCGTGACTCATTGGCAGGTAAAATCCAGCAACACAAATTCCTTTCACGCAACCTGCTCAGTGTTTCTACGCAAATGGAATTTCGAGGTGTCACTTTCAAGGTCATGCAAATCAACCTCAATCCTCTCTGTAGATCTAAAACTACACAAATAATTAACACATTCTCATTACCAACAAAGAGGTGAATTAGCACCGTGAAAGATTTATTGAAAGTGTTATTTAAAGCATCAAATTATAGAAAAGTCTTTAAGGAAAAGACTTGGAAGAAACCGTTTAAACTTTAGTTTTTTTTTCCCATGCAGATTTGTTTTCCTTTAAACGCTCTTCGACTGTCCTTCTAAAACATATAAACACAAAAACTGATGATCAGTGTAAAGTTTTGGCACCTGCAGAATCTTTCATTGCCCTCTGCTGTGCCCACATGTAGGGGCGTTCTTACCAAGCAAAGTTCCAACACTTTCTAGTGGTGATGGGGCTTACCTGCCACACACCTACACAGGAAACGTATCATATTGATAAGCCAATAAAAATACATGGGGATGGGAGGGGGATGGCAGGATCTGACGATACCCATCAGCAGATTTCATATTTTTTTGGTACAATCACAGAACTACTTAAAACAAATTCATAGCCCTGGGGAACATTTGTTTCAAAAGGAGAGCAGTAGGAAGGTAGGTGCTTCGTTTTTGGTAACGATGAGAGCTTTAAGGTATTTTAAAAAAATGTTATTGTTACATCTCTGGTGGAAATTAATCACTACTTCCTGTTTCAACTAAGTCCCATTTTCTGTCCTTATACTGTGACTAACTAGTCAATGGCAGCTGTAAAATTAAGTTAGGTTGTAGATGAGTTTTGAGTGGGTGTTGTGCTGGGCCGAAACTAAACCATTCCATGTGGTAAAACAAAATAACACATTCACTATTTGTTATCACCGCACCTCACCACAACATGCGCTATTGCGGTACCAGGGGTTGTGATGTGCTGAGAGGTATGTTGGGGTGCCATTCAGAATGAATGGCAATGCAATGCACCAGCACACCTTCTATGCCTTTAGTGTAATGCTATAGTGTGAACAAACCCTTAAAGTCTAAGGTCAAAACTTTTTTGGATAGCTAGGTAATGGCTAAAGCTATCAAAACCCCAAAACAAGTAATATATTGCATCTTACCAGTACTTGCATGTGCTGGCTGCATTCGTTTTATTTTTTTCAGCCTTTTCCCCCTTTTATTTTCACTTGGTGATCCTGCCAGTAACATACTTCCTGTCCCATGGTGACAACGCTCACTCACCACCCTGTATCTATAGAGCTGCAGCGTTGTCATATTAGGACAGCACTGCAGAGTATGTCCCCATCTTCTCTTTGCTATAACATAGGATCAGCTCTTGGTTGTGTAATGAGGAGAGCCTGGTAGAAATGTTTGTACCGTAGTCCTTTGCGTCTGTGTGGGTGCGCTACCTAGAAGGTGTCCAGCAGCCAATCATCCTCACCACTAGAGGCTCTGTTGAATACCTGGCCCTTCTTAGATTCTGCGCCTCTAGTGCGTCCTAGAACGCACAGGCCATTAGTTCCAACATCCCCGATATCCCGCCTATTTGTGACTCCTACCAACTTCGGAAACACCGGAGCTCACGTACCCTAGTGCCCTGGTCCCCAGACCGTGACAGAAACACATTTTATGGTCTTTTTTACTTTATATTGTAAACAGTTTTGTTTTTTTAAGCGGTTATTAAACACCGCTAAAATAAAGCTCTATTTGTCCCCGCAAAATGATGTAAATTGAATTTTGTTACAGTGCTGCATGACGGAGGAATTCTCAGCACTGAAAACTGCAAAATGGCCTGGTATTGGAGTGTAACATGCCGGTACTGAAGAGGTTAATAAGCGTCACTCCGCATCTGTCAGATTGCATGGTTGAGGCTCTAGCCCTTCCATTCTATCCAAGATTTTTAAAAAGTTTTTGCCGGAATTGAGTCTTAATTTGCAGGTTTGGCTGCAGCATCTTAAGCAGCCATACAGGGTATGAGACTCCGATGGATCCAAGGACTTGGAGCAGCGCTGAAAGAGAAACACATTTACAAAGTGGCTATTATAAGCTCTGGAAAACAAGTCTTTACTTTTTCTGTCTCTTTAACACACCCAGTTCTTAGTTGTTTATTTCTGTTTTGGCTGTTTTGCTGTCTGTGTTACTCTCTCAATACATCTTTCTAATTGCTCCTATTATTTCCCCCAAAAATCATTCTTTAACCTTTTCAAAAAATGTAATGTACTCCAGTTTAATGCTAGAGCTGAATAATACATTCGGCGGCACTGAAATCTGCACAGTTGAAGGGATTAAATGAGAAAAGTAACTTGCTAGGACAAGGGAGGCATCTGCATTCCTAAATCATGCACAATATATTCATTCCGCACCATTCATACACCACCGAATCATTTCCCTATTATCCCAACGCTGAATGCACCAAGACACTACTATGTATATTTCATTGCTTTATAGTTGTCACGCTTTGTCAGGGCAAATTAAGGGCTTTCTTTACTTTTCATGAAGCACTTTGAAGAAGCAGAAGTCTTTGTGATATAAATTGATGTCACACAGGGGAGCAGGTGTCTTCAGAAACAGGAGCCTGCAGACAGTATCCTGATATTACCCAGAGCATTTAAAGAGTCAGTTCACACTTAAATGTTTATATTGTTATCTGTAGGGTTATGGGCTGAAGCGGTAATCAATTTCTTATACACTATATGAATAAAAGTTTGTGAACATCTAACCATCACATACTGTATATATAACGGTATGTAATGGTTAGCCATGTATGTTTTGTATTTCATTACAAAAACACGGAAATTAACAAAGAACTGCCTTACTCCTTTATGGCTATAGAAGCCTCCACTCATCTAGAACGGCTTTCCACAAGCGTGGATTATGTCTGCAGGTGTTTGTGCTCATTCAGCCAAATGAGCATTTGTGAGGTCAGGTGTTGATGTTGGAATAGAAGACCTGGCTCATAATAGGCATTCCAATTCATTAAAAAATGTTCAGTAGGGTTGAAGTCAGGGCTCCATGCAGGCCACTCGAGTTCCTCCTCACCAAACCGTGTCTTTATGGATCTATCTTTGTGCACCTGAACTGAATATTTTGGAGGGGTGTTCACATACCCTTAGCCATTTACCAAATCTCTTGGCAAACTTCGCAATGAGATATGCTTGTTGAATTTCTATTTCTTGGATATTTCATTCCAAAACCACGAGAATTAAGAAAGAGCTGCCCTACTCCTTTATGGCTATAGAAGCTTCCACTCGTCTAGAACGACTTTCCACAAGGGTGGATTATGTCTGCAGGTGTTTGTACTTATTCAGCCAAATGAGCATTTGTGAGGTCAGATGTTGATGTTGGAATCGAAGACCTGGCTCGTAATAGGGATTCCAGTTCATTCCAAAGGTGGTCATGGGGTTGAAGTCAGGGCTCAATGCAGGCCACTCGGGTTCCTCCACACCAAACTCATCAAACTGTGTCTTTATGGACCTAGCTTTGTGCACCTGAACTGAATATCTTGGAGGGGTGTCCACATACCCTTAGCCATTTACTGAATCTCTTGGCAACCTAGGCCGTGAGATATGCTTGTTGAATTTTCGGTTTGTTGGATATTTCATTCCAAAACCATAAAAATTAAGAAACAGCTGCCTTACTCCTTTATGGCTATAGAAGCCTCCACTTGTCTAAAAAGGCTTTCCACAAGGGTGGATTATGTTGGCAGGTGTTTGTGCTCATTCAGCCATAAGAGAATTTGTGAGGTCAGGTATTGATGTTGGATGTGAAGACCTGGCTTGCAATAGGCATTCTAGTTCATCCCAAAGGTATTCAGTAGGATTGAGGTCAAGGCTCTGTGCTGTCACTCTGTGCAGGAGTTCCTCCACAGCAAATTCACCAAACCGTGTCTTTATGGACTTAGCTTTGTGCACCTGAACTGAATATCTTGGAGGGGTGTCCACATAGCCTTAGCCCGCATAGCCTTAGCCATTTATTGAATCTCTTGGCAACCTTGGCAGTTAGATATGCGTGTTGAATTTTCTGCACTGACCCACATCATCATACTGTTTCAGTCCTCATGAGAAGGAGTCTCAGTCCAACAATTGCAATCAAAAATCCAGCGCGGAGAAAGACCACCTGCTAAAAGCAACAGCAGGTAAGCGGAACTGTCAGGCCAAGTGGAGAAAACTTGCTGCCTGAGTTCCAAAGAAATGTAAAAAGCCAGCAGGTGACTCAACCCTTCAAAATCAAAAGGTGGACTGTTCCGTGAGGGTGCACCAGTCAATTTGCAGCAAAGGAAAAGGGTAATGAAGAAAGCAATTGACCTTCTTTTGTCGCTATGAAAGCTATTGTGACTCAAAATAACAAACGATCATTTTATTGCTTTATTGTTTTTGTAAAGCACTACAAGAAAACTCCTGTGCTCAGCAGAATGATGTGGAGAAAGATACTTTGTGACTTGTTAGAAAATCAGGTGAGCTCAATATAATGCAATGATTTTACAAACTTCCTCTCTGTTTCTGTTCTGGAGATATTACAAACACCGCTTTGCCTTCATCCTTTTAATATTCTTTTTTAAACAAGGGTTAAATGAGAGCGTCTGTAGGGAGGAGACATCCCCACTCCAGTAGTTCTGTATAGAAAAGCTCCTTAGCTCCATCTAGTGGCCATAATTAAGTATTTACCTGATTACAACATTCTTTTTGTCTCTGTTAACACATGTAATTTTGAAGGACAAATGGCTCTGCAAATTCTTTATAAGTATACCTCCTAAAGTTTTCTTCTGGTATGCAATTTCCAAACAAGCAATAAGCACTATTTAAAGCAGAACTCCAAGCAAAAATGTTCTTAACCCTTGCAGTAGGGCTACCCCCACATTGCAGGGGTTAAGTGCTAATTTTTTGTCTAGATGCTTAAAAAAAAGTTATACTCACCCAAACTGCACAGCCGTCTGGCTGCTGCTCCGGTCCCTGAAGTTTGTCTTCGCCACTGAAAAGATGCCACGTCCCTATGAGTCTTCACTTCCTATATACAGTGTGTCGAATGTGACGACTCAACCTTAGACTGCTGCAGCAGAGAGGGAGAGAGGCTTCGGGGACTGGTCTAAGAGCAAGCCAAAACTCAAATCTTCTCTGAATTGGTGCTGATGTTCTATCAAAGTTTGTGACTATGTTAGAATGTGTGACCGGTCACACATTTTAATGTAATCCCGCCCAGTTTTACAGCGTTGGAATGTGTGACCGGCAATAGGTCAAGCATTCCAACACTTTGTCAGCTGTGCCAGGGTAGATCTCATGTGCAGGAGAACCGATCTGCCGATCTTTCCTGAAATGTCGCTTCTATCTGATTTTGTGGAATGTGAGATCGCAGTCACAAAGTCGGCTAGAAGTGACATTTCAGGACCGATCAACTGTTCCAGGGCAGATCCATTCCCTTGCACATACGATCTGCGATGCCGATCTGCCCTGGAACAGTGAAGAAATCATTGGAATTCTTCACCTCTTGGCGGTTACATATTCCACCACCGAAAAATAGGACGGGATTATATTAAAATGTATGACCACGTGACCGGTCACACATTCCAACCTAGTCAATAACTTTGATAGAACACTGACACTGTCCTTCCTTCTGGAGGGGGGCTACTTTTGTTCCCCATGGTCCCTGTGTGTTGTGTTGTAAAGTAGTCACCGCTCCTAGCTCACTCCCATGATGTACTACAATCTCATGTTTAGTGTACTAATTTGTATTGAGATTGTAGTCCATCACAGGAGTGAGCTTGGAGTGGTGGCTACTTTACAACACACACAGGGACCATGGGGAACAGAAGTAGCCATCCACCATATGTCACCTCCAGATTTATTTATATGACTGATTCTAGGTAATTTGTCCAAAATGTAGAAAGCAACCAAAGCTCAGATCTGAGCTTCAGCTGTTCACTGCTTTATAATGTTAAGGTTAACCCTGGATTCTCCTTTAACTGCATTTAAGTGCATGGGAAGCGTGGAAGTGGCTACTTTTAGAGAATTGTGAATAAGAGAGGCTAATTATCCTAATAGCATTTCTTGTTTTGAAAGGAGAGCTGTTTAATAACTGCTGAATGCGAACAGGCCGCTCTGCGCTCAGCGCTTCCATTAATCAAAGTGTATTATTTCACATTCTGCAGATGGATTTTTATTATAACTGACATTAAGACAGTATCTATTTTAAAATGATAATTTTGTTTGAAGAAAAAAAATAAAATAATTACCATTGAAATGGCAATACTGGAATTCAGCCATATAGAACTAAATTACTATCCAGAAAATAAATGTTCCAGAGAAAATCTGTGTAGCTAACAAAAGAAAACACAAAGTCTTACAAGGGTTAGTTAGGTCCAGGACTGTTTATTTATTGTACTTATTTCCACAGTGCTAACATAATAATTATAACTTGTTGCTTACAATCACTGAACATCCCTCCAGGCTATACTGGGATCTGTGCATTGAGGTAATACGGGGGAAAAAGTTTTATCACTTGTTAAAAAATAATAATAAATGCACAAAGATTCATTAAAAAAAATATATATTTTATTTGTATATTAAAGTTTTATATATAAATATATTACAGATATAATTTTTTTGCATTGGAGCCAGTAAAGCATTCCCGATCAGTGGATCATGGGTGCAATGCTCTTGCTCCTGCAGACACTTCCACCAGTCCCTCTTATTACCAAGTTATGGACTTTCAGTTACAGGGAAGTGTCAATGGACTAGAAGTGTGGTGACGTCACTGCACTTGTATTCCTTTGAGAGCTACAAGCCTCTCTGCCATGGTAGCAGATGATGTGGCTGTATGGGTGGAGCCACACACAGCTGCCCCAAATTCAGGAGCCTGTGGGGAGAAGAACTTTGTGATTTGGGTAAGGCGGGTGTTGATGTGACCATGTTTCATGTTACACCCTGACTACAGTTGTAACATGCAAAAAGGTATTCAAGGTAAACTTAGCTTTTAAGTCCCGTTCACACAAGCCCGTCTGTTAATCACATGGTTTAGTGTGATTAATGCACGGTACCCCGCAAGGCGCCTACCATGCATTGCAGTGCGGCAGGTGCATTGCCATTCATCTGTATGGCACCCCAAATTCACCGCCTGCTCTCAACTGCACCGAAACACGTGTTGCCGCAATTCTGTGCAGTGCGGTTGAAAAAAGTAACTCATGTTCTACATTTTTCAGCCACACTGCACCGCAATGCATGGTGATGCGGTAACAAGCGTTGCAGCGTGATTAAGTGCATTGTGGCCAGGGGTTACGTTTGGGGTGCCATTCACATGAATGGCAACGCAATCCACCAGCCGCACTGTAACACACAGTATTGAAGTAGAGACAATTGGAATGAATGGGAGTGCGCCGCAACCACATGGGTACACGGTTGCAGCAGAGTCTCATTCATTCCAATTGTTTGCTCGTCCATAGAAAATCCCATTGGGATTAAAATGCAGACGCTGAAAAGTAATCGGTGGAGACTGCCGTCCGTCTGAATGAGGCATTTGAAAGAGAACCTTTTATTTATCTAAAGCCAATTTTCTTTTTTCAAATAGGGTTTAGATAAACTTTGAAGGATAGCTGTACTTTTAGTTAAAATGGTGCCCCCCCCCAGCAAATACCCCCCAAATCTGCCACCTACCGACCAGTTCAGGACCCGTTATTTTACTTAAAATGGAACTCCATGATTTACTCACTCCTCCACCACCAAACCCCCCTTCCTCCCCGAAACCCCCACCCAGTAAATGAAAGACTCTCTTTCAGAACCAGGTTCACCTACCTGACGCATTTGACAAGGCGTACCGCCTGTCAAATGCAACATGCTGTATATTTCTTTGCTGCAGCAATGTGTACAGCACTGTGCGGTCACAGTGCTACCAGTGCAGCGGGTGACTAGGGGGCCATAGGGTTGATGTACAGTTTTAGCACCTGTGTAAACAAGGCTTTAAGAAGTCCTTTTCACCCTGGTCTGTGTTCACTTTACAAATATACAGTGACATATCTAGCTGACCTTGAGTATTTGAAGTGAGCAGAGGCAAGGGTGAAAATGATTATTTTAGTCCTTGTTCACATGGGTGTCTGCAACTCAGATTCTCCCCGCCACACTTTTGCAAGCTAGAGGCACAGGAGGCAAAGAATGACAGTACAGATATTATTCTCCATGTAAAAACCCACACTGGCACTGATATCCTGTATAAGGGTGACTCCTTTCCCTTGCGGCATCCTATGGAGCCCCACCCTTGCGTGTTCTAGTAAACTGTGCAACACACAGCAAGGCAAGACACTGCCCTCTCCCCTGCTCCCCTTCCTCCTCACTCCCTGCTCCCCTTCCTCCTCACTCCCTCCACCCTTCTCTAAGCTGGTAGATGGACAGCTGCTGGAGACTGCTCTGTCCCTTGTGATCTTGTACTGGGCAGAAAGTTCAGGAAAGCCGAGCTGAGAGAGTTGGAGCTATTTTGGGAACATGATGACTAAGTGTTTGGGCAAAAGTTTGATGAAATACTTTGCTGGTCAATATATTTTTTGTGGATTTGGATTAACTATTGGAAAAAAAATGTAAGTGTTTAATATTATTTAAACTATATAACCTGTTTAGTGG
>NW_017306941.1:758425-767492 GCF_000935625.1 Nanorana parkeri | reverse complement strand
ACTTACTTTAAGTAAAAATAAAAATGACCCTCTTAGTGCTGAAATTGTGTAGAAATGTGGCAGCAATGAGAGAGCTCAGGCAGACAAATTTGCTGCGTTGCAACCGCTATCTGCTCACCCGTTGGTACATTGGCCTGGTGCATGGCTGGCCAACGTGCTTACAAAAAATTCACCAGTCCATGAAAGTTTAATAAGTATGCCATTCGGCTTTTTAATGACTTCTGAGCTGCTACCACATTTTTTTTTACACCATTTAGTGAGTCTCGGGCTTAGTTAAAGTATTCAGGAGTCCGGATTCTTCAGACTTCATTGGGTACATGTTGCTCCAGTTCGTTGACACATAAGGTAATGAAGCCGGGGGCAATGGTGTTACTGAGCCAGATACTACAATGTTAAAAATTCAATCAGCAATGGAAATTTCCATTTTTCCCATCTTACAGTTTATCTTTAAAGTAACCCGGACCTCAAGAATTTAAATAATAATGTTTTACTGACAGAAAGTACCAAATGTCTTCCGTGTGTATTTTTATACTTGTCATAAATCTGCAGGCGTAGTTTTAAAAATTCAAAGCAAATACAGAATGTCGTGTACTATCATAAATCACTACATATGTTATGTGAGCCCACCTGCTGTGTAACATCTTTTAATTCAATAATGCTTAAAGAGAACCTGTCAAGACAGCTATCTGTAAAAAATAAGTCAAGGCAACTGGACTTGCCGTATTTTTCTTGAAATTTCAAGAAAAATACAGCATCCAGTTGCCTTGACTTATTTTTTACAGATATAACATGATCTGGATGAATGAGAACCTTCACAGACATGTCAAGACTGCTGTTATCTGTCACGGCCAAGTTTCTCACCCCCCAGAATTATAAATTCCCTACAACCACAGACCCTGTTAAATGAAATGGCGGCAGTTGTAAATTTTAATGTCACATGATATTGGTGCAACTCTTTATCTTTAATTTCAGTAAACAAATACACTTAAAAGAGAAATATGAAACCTTTTTTGGGCCAAAGTTCTCTTCAGGGTCACAGGAGGACATATACTAATGTCCTCCAGTGGCTCAAAACGCAGTATATAGCAGGTTACGGCCCGCTATATGCTGCGACTGCAGAGGCGCGCCACCGCCCGGACGCATCCTTACAATACTGTCGAGATCCACCCCGCTGGCTGATTAACAGTGGGGTTTGCCTCTCTAGAGGCAAAGCCAGCTGTGCCCACCACCTCTCCTGTCCATTCCTCCAGTTAGAGGTGGAGAAATGGGGAGGGGGGATCCCTGTGAGGATTGGGAAGTTATCGATCGGTGGTATGCATTTGCTGACTTCCCAATCAATAGAGCCGGCCTCTGACAGCTTCAGTGTTTTTCACTCACCCCATAATTCTCCTTTAAGTTAATGTAAGTGCACAAAAACACAATTTGATACACTTTTTTATAAAATATAAAAGATAAAGCCGTGCCAAGCTTAGAAATTGCATGCGCCAGTGAAACAGCAAGAAAATACTGTACCCCAAATTGTCCACAGGAGACACTTTAAAAAGCCTATGCAGGTTAACCGTGAATAGTGGCCCTAGAATTATCGCTCTCACTCTGGCGCACATGACCATATGTAACGTGTGGTGCAAATGTAGTTTTTATACATAGACTAAATGCATGTGTGCATTGGTATACGCTTGTATGCGGGAACGGGGACTTTAACAAGTTTGTGGGGTATTTCCAAATGTATTTAACTTTTTTTTTACTTAACTTCATTGATATCACATGGGAGGCTCACAAGCCCCCTATGTGATAATATATATGTGCTGACAGGTTCTCTTTAAGGTGATATTAGGGGTCTATCAGACTCCTAGTGTCACCTTCCCACTTCAAAGAAGCTATTCAAGTACAGATCGCTCTTTAACAGTTTCTTCCCCGGCTTTTCTAGCAGGGAATGATAGCTGGGGAGCTGGAAGTGATGCAGTCGGCATCACTTCTGGGGTCATTCAGCAAGGAGGAGACCAGCAAACTTTTTACTGTTTGCCAATCTCCTCCTCACTGAATGACGCCAGACACCCCTGATGCCTCTCCTGGAAGCGATCTGGTGGAAGCATAACCACCAAAATCACTTCCAGTGTGAAGCAGTTGACTTTAAACAGGCTATAGCCACCAGGAGGCCCATAGGGATATGGCGCTGGCAGGGAAAGGGTTAAAGAACACAACTACCTTACTTTAACCACTTCACTTCTCGTACCTGTATACCTCTTATGGACCAGAGTGAGTTTTACATTTCCACTATAGGCCTGTTTATTTGGGGATAATAATTTTTATATATAGACAACAACAAAAAACTCGAAAAGGTGTTTTCTTTCTGTTTCCACCTGTTAGTTTTTATGAAGAAAAAAAAAAAAAGAGTCGTTTTATTGTCAATATAAATATACATTTTATTCCATAATTTGTCCCATTAAAATGTTTCCGGTACAAAGCATGGCAGTTATTTCCAAATAAAAAAAGCTGCTTATTTTTTTTTGGGGGGGGGTTGTGCATTTTAATTGTATGAGATATTAACAAGAGTAACAAACAATATAATTGAAATTGAAAAAATAATAAATCGTAAAAAATATGGTAATATAAAAAAAATCAACAGAAAAATAATAGCTAAAGGGGAAAAAGAAGTTAGTTAGGGTACTTTCACAGCCAAATTCAAATAACCCCTATTTTATATTTGTTACATTTTAAAATGTAAAAAAAAAAAAAAAGTTCTTGAAGTTTAAAATCACTTTTACTTAGGTTAGAGTTTCTTGGCTTCTTAAGGGTTAACATTTCTACCTGCTTTTCCTCCTTTGTTATGATAGGAGGGTCTGTGAGGGTTTTGTTTATTACAATTTGAAAAATAGATTTGGACACTGTCCTAACAAAGGGTAAAGGGATTACAGCCCTAGCTTCCCCATTGTATGTTAATGGGAGAAACACAATTCTCATATTTCAGTCCTAAGTCTTTCTATAAGGACAGACCACTGTGAAGGTGCTCAGAAAAAAACTTTGAATCAGCCATCCTGCCTGCTGCAACAACACATCTCAAAAGGTAAGAAATATTTATAAAAAATAAATAAATGGGGGTATATTGTGTGAATGGGAACACATAATACACATAGAGGGGTTTTCTCAAATTTGACAGCAAAAGTGGAAATACCCTTGAAATTATATCATATCCAGATCAAAGGGCATACCTGTGATTTATTATGAATTAAAATAGTAAATACAATGTAGACAGTATAGCCATACAGGTTATGGTGAGAAGGGACCAAAGCAATTAAAATGCCCTCACTCTAATCTGTGCATAGTACTTTCTACATCACTAACCCAATTCAGAAGTTCCAGCAAGGAGTGATGGACTTTCCTGATGGGTGTACAAGGTTGCAGCCCTCGGACACCCCTGTTCAGATGGCAGCTGAGCAAGGATAGAACCAGAGAATGGTACAAAGTCAACAGCAAATTTCAGAAATGGTGAAAGGCCAAAGGTCAGGGCATTGGGCATTGAGGAAACAAGCATAGCCAAAATGCAAGCCAAAGTCAGTAACCAAAGAAACTAGAGTGCATGAACTAACAAGGATTGGAGTTTTAGGCTAGGAAATTAACCTATTGCTCAAGAAACGGGCATTAGCCTGAGCACAGCTAAATAGTGAGATTGATTAACAGGCTGGACGGGGAATGGCTGTGTAGATGCTATATCAATCAGTAGGTGGGATCCGCTGATGCTTATTAAGGATGGGCCGAGTGTTCGATTCAAACATGAGTTTGAATCGAACATTGGCAGTTTGAGCGCTCGCCGAGCGCCGAACTTTATGGGATGTTCGCGGTCTGTTCGACCACGTACATTCCATAATACAAAATGCCCACTGAAGTTCTGATTTGTTAAAGTCTTGCACCTGACGAACATTTGACCCCCATACACTTGCATTGCGTTCGAGTTCGCATTCTAACATTTCGGCCATTCGAATACGAACCGAACAGGGGGGTGTTCGGCTCATCCCTAATGCTTATACCTCCCAGTCCTGTGCTGTAACACAACAGGAATAACCATATGTTGGTAGAATCACAAGTAGCTTTGCTGCTGATCTGTGCCACACAAATTCCAAAGATATAGAAGGTTAGTCAAAAAAGGGTGAAGAGTTTGGAGGAGGCAGGAGAAGTGAACAATCTAGGAGAACATAGCTGAACTGGAAAGTGAGCTGAATTGGAGAATTTTTCCAGTCCAGCTATGTTGTCCTAGATTGTTCACTTCTCCTGCCTTCTCCAAACTCTTTACCCTTTCAAGAATAACGCTGATAATATTGAGCCACACTCACTTGATACTTTGTATGGAAACTTGACTATGCATGAAGCAGGCACACAGATGCTTTGAAATTGTAGCATGGTACTTGGACCATTAACCGTGATGCATACTGAAAAGGAATGAATGATCCAATACTCCTTACAATCGGGAAATACATTTTCAGACTGAATTCATACTGTTGTGATCATTGTGAATGTAATTTGACATATCACAACAGGTCAAAATGCACAAATGTACATTAACTGCAACACACCACACAATAAGCAGGTGCTTTTCATGCATTGTGGTAATGAACAGTAATGGACTTGTTTTACTCCATGTTATTACAACACAAAAGTCTAAGTCATGTTCAGAAGGCAGTTGAGAATGGCACCACATTTCTCTCCCGACAAATCCCTTTAACCACTTGAAGACCGACATGTTAAACCCCCTTCCAGAGTTGAGGCTTAGTGACAGAAGAGGTTACAGGTATAGTGGTGAATGGGGAGCATGCAGTCGATGTTGAGATCTCTCCCTCTCCTCTCATAATGAGAGAAAGCTGCAAACTGCAGCCATTGTTTACATTTCGTGACAGCTGTGATTGGTCACAGCACTCATATGGTACAAATCCTATTTCATTGGATCTGAACCTTGTTTTGTGAACTTCCCTGTTCAATGCACAGTTTGTTCACAGTGCTAGGGGGCACGCGTGAGCAGAGAAAGAAAATTGCCGTACGGCAACCTACACTCAAAAGCGAGCCATCTGTCTGTTTATACACAACGGGAGGATGGCAAGCGGTTAAATATTACATACAACTCTTCCAACATAGTAAATAATTATAGCTGCACCTGTCTGGATTGAAGTTAAAAAAAAAAACCTCTCTGCGCAGCAGATTTCTCCAAAAGTCAAACCGTTTATCATCTGTCAATAGGAAGCCTTTTCAAAATGCAGCCCGTATGAAGAGGAATCAATACCAGCGTTGGGCTGATTACAGTGAATTGATTAGGGTTAATTAATTTTAGGGTCAATGACCAGCAGTACTAAACAGCATGCACAAGCAAATGTTTAGAAGCTCTGATACACAAACCGAACTGGAAATATTGTGAAACTGAACTTTGGAATTGCTTGATAATAGTTTTTTTGGATTTCAACATAATGGTGGATTACAAAACAAACTAATGTGTGAACCGTCAGTATTCAATGGCAATCATTGGTTTTACAGCTGTATAGTTATTTGCTGCTATAGCTCACTGAAATGAACTGTCAATCCACCCAAAACTGTATGTGCTGGATATGCCAGCTAAAAATTTGCTTCGTTTTGTTTTAGATTTTTCGTTATTAAATTTTTCGAGATTCTGATCCAATAGTCAATTTGTTTCATTATTTTGATTTAGATGAATCTGAATTTTTGTTTTAAAAGAGAACTATGGGCTAAGTGTTTTTCCCCATAGTTCTCTTTAGGGTCACGGGAGGACATACTAACCTCCTCCCATGACCCAAAGCTCAGCAATAGCCCGCGATAAACTGAGAGCGCAGCAGCCGGGACGGATCCCGACAATACTGTCAAGATCTACCCAGCTGGCTGTTTGACAGCAGGCTCTGCCTATCTAGAGGCAGGACCAGCTGTGCCCACCCCCTCCCCCACTCAGTGCTGGAGGATCGGAGAGGGGATGGGGGAATCCCTGTGGGGAGCGGTGACTGACAGTAAACCGCTCACTGCAGGGAGATGATCGGGAAGTGAGCGGATCGGCTGCATGTTTCTGCTCATTTCCCGATCAATAGAGCCAACCTGTGACATTTTCCTTGTCACAGGTCGGCTCTAACTATGAGGATGAGTGGATATCACTCACCTCATAGTTTTCCTTTAATTTCGGATGAGTCAAACGATAATTATGAACAAACATTCGTTGCAGCAAAGTGGCAATAAATCCCAGCCGCAAATGACAGGTCTGCTTCTGCATGTCAACATAGGGGCGGAGCAAGTCGTGATCTCACGGGACTTGTTCACATTCCATTAGGGGACAGAGAGCTATCACAGAATGTAAACGATCGAGGCCGCCCGATCAACCCCCCCTCGTCTTGCTCTGCCAGGCTGCTGCTGGGATCAAGGGTCTGATAAGGAATGTTGGGGGGGACTCCCATGCTTTTTTTTGTTGGGGTCCCCCCTAAAATTCCTTTCAGACCTAAAGGGTCTTGTAAGGATTGGGTAGGGGACTTCACACTGTTTTTTTATCACTATTATTTTAATGTTTAACAACATCAGTTCATTTTGAATGACAGTCAGAAAATTTGTGGATGCATCCAAATATTCATTATCAAAAATGAGAAATATGCGGATTCGTTATTTATTTCATTTAGAAATTCGGATGCATTCGAATGTCCAAATATGCCAATATTTGTCCAAATGTTAATTCAGAACGAAACAAATTTTGCATGTCTAATGACATGTACCCTGACAAAATCTGATACAATACAGGAGAGAGCTATAACAAAACCAGTAACTGCTGCATAGTACAAGAGACTGCTATGTTAGAGAGAGCTGACATTTTGCCCGGCTGCCATGCATTCAGTTTTGGGAGTTACTAACTAATGTTTTTATGACAGTTATAAATGTCAAGTTATTTGCAGGAAAACAAATTTGTCCAAGTTATTGCATAGAAATCTTACAATATGCTCCCAAAAGCCTTACAGGCTTGCCCACCTAAACGCCTAACAGGCTTTCCCACAGTTTGGGCAGGCTGCTGTAGTGAATTGGTGGATGGCAATCCAATCATAAGGAAATAAGAATCTTCACCAGTTTCACCAGAATGATGCCCTGAGAAAGGGACACTGAGGTCATGAAATGTTGGGTGGTGGGGCCGGTTGCTTTATGAAAATAAATTGTCAAGGCTATCACTATACCAAAGTGAATGGTGATGATTCTTATTTCATCAAGCTATACAAGCGACTCTTACTAGAATGAAGTTTATACCCAATGAGGTGCAACTATTTTGTTGGGTAGGGGGGACAAAAAATCACTTTGTCTATAAGAGCTACTCACCAAACAGGTAAACTCAAAGCCTTGATGATGCAGAGGGTAGCTGGGATGGTGCAGACAGTGCACAGAGTGTAAGCAAAGTTGGCACACTCTGAAGAGGGAGCGTGCCTCTTATAAGAAGGTCCTGTTGTATTTGCGATAGCGAGTAGTATGCGATTCACCTCTGTAGTATAGTTGGCCTTAACAGAGATCACAGGGGCCCAGTGAGTTGAGCTACCAGAAATAGAGACAGCTGGAGGACATGGAGAGATCACTAGAGATGCAAATGTGTTGGTTGTATCATGTGAAGTCCAATTACACTTCATGTCAGGTGGGTTCTAGCAAAGAGTGACCTGGTGGGCTTTATGGTAGTCACTTTAGTTAGTAAGCTGAGTGGCCTATTTGGACACCTTAACATGCAAGGTGTGACCTTTTACCTGGAGCAGTTTTGGTGGGCTTTATAGTAGCCACATCAGTGACTAGTAAGCCGTGTGCCTTTTTTCACACCTCAACATGCAAAGTGTAGGGGGATATGATGGGAAGAATATCTAAATCCATGGGGGAAGAGTGGGCTTCTCCTATGTGTTGAATTGGTATGGTGTGTAGTCTGACAAAGGCACACCGATGACAAAGTGGGGAAAATCTTAAAGCATAAATGCCCTTATATTCCCAAAAAGATAAAGGAGGGCATTGTAAGGGTCGTACCCTGGTGGGGTCCAGTGCGGGCGTCCGTCGCGGGCCTGTGCAGGGACAGCGGGTTCCTCCTGCCCGGGGTCGCTCACGGCGGGTGATAGCCTCGGGTGGCAGTGCCCGTGGCCGTACTGCGCAGGCGCGCCCTGTAGTTCCGCCCCCTCTAGAGTGAGCGCTCGGCTTAAAGCCGCCGCTCGTTAGTTGATCGGCGTCTCGCTATTGATGTAGCAGGACGCTGATCAACTCAGCGCTCCCTTTGCTCCTCCGGGACCTGGACTCTCAAATCTACCTAACTGGAACGCAAGTACCCTGGGCTATAACTAAACAATAGCACCAGATGCAAAAGTGTCATTAACACATCCACTGCTGTGAATGCTCATACTTGCTGGTATAATATCTACTGCTGTGAATACTCTTATTTGCTGGCTTAACACATCCACTGCTGTGAATGCTCATACCTGCTGGTTATATTTACTGTTCTGCATACTCTCCATTGATTGCTGAACCTCCACTGCTGTGAGAACTCCTCACTACTGCTTAACCTAAAACTGCTGTGTATACTCACCATCGCTGATCATTAACCCCTGCTGAGGTAAATACCCCAGTGCATGGACTCTCTACTTACTCCAGCTTGAACCCCACACTCTGGGGTCACCAAGCCTTCACCCCAGCGGGGAATGATGTGAGGCAGCTCCCTCTCAGCCTCTCCTAAAAACGGGGCAAGCGAGGTGCAGCTGCCACTCTGATACCCGTACCCTAAAACCACAGTTGAGATCCATATATTCTGTTAGTTCACCCGGACCGAACCTTACAGGCATTGAAATCAAAAGGGGCATATGCGTGCAGGTTTTTGTGTGGGTGTGCCCTGAGGCACATAGTGCAGCTCCACAAGTGCCCTCTGGAATTTAGCAGCCCGTTTATTCTAGATGAGGGTGAGATGGGTGCTGGGACCCCCCACTGTCACGTAGACCTGGGCACAGCTTACTTCTATCAAGCTGTCAATAGATACCCTGTGAAACATTTTTATTAATTGTACAATAGTTGAAGAGGGGGAGGGGGGGGGGCG
>NW_017306941.1:743160-758365 GCF_000935625.1 Nanorana parkeri | reverse complement strand
GGGGGCAAAAATGTGTTTGCACACAGATGTTCTTTATTGACACCACCTCCGGGTGAGACTATCATTTGGCGCTGTAACAGCTACAGTACGTAAGCGGACCTGGGAACTCCATTGGGGAATCATTGAGAGATATTAAACTCAAAATGTAATTTAACTTGGCAACAATGCAAAACTGAAATATAATATTTGGTTGGGGGGTTGCGTATATTGCTATGTACGGAGCTTATGAAAACCCTGAGCAGGCTTTTATAACAAGAGAAAATTAGATAAGAAGATTAACAAGAAACTGCAATTTCTTAAAAATGCGTAACTGTTAGACTTCAGAGATTAAATCTAGTCCACAATAAATATGTATTTCTTCTGTAATGAGTAAATGAACGAACATGCAAAGCTGGATTAATGAAGACATCCTGCAAAGCATTAAAGGATTCTGGTCGCAGAATGTATCAGATCTAATTTGCTGTGAAATGTATTTCATGAAGACAATAAAAAGAGAGCAGACCGTAAAGCCGAATATGAGGCAGTCATGTAAATAAAACACACTGACTGTGTTTTTTCCCCATTGAAACAAACAGGTAATAAAGGAAATATTTTCCCAGGGGACCATTTATTGAGATTTAGCTCAGAGTCCCTCTTAGCTAAACACTACAGGGATCAAAGAGGACCAAAGGAAAACAACAGCCTTGAAAATGTTATTTTAAGAAATACAAATAAAAGTGATCAGCTTGAAGGAAAAAAATATTTTCATTCTTTTTAAAAGCAACCCTGTTGCTAATAAATTAATTTAAAGAAGCAAACTTTAAAAGTACAATAATAATACTTACCAGTCCTGCCACCAGTAAAAGGATCTCGTGCTCTCTTGCAGAGCTACACCTGCCGTAGAGTTTTCAGCATCTGACACCTTAAAGTATGCCGGGATGACTACGTCTTCCCACTGCGAGCTGTGGATCCACCCACTACATTACTAGTTATAAAGCTTTGAAGCTGAAGGGACACACAGGTAACCACACAGCAGGTAGGTGGAACCCCAACGTTTAGCATCATGCTGAACCATTGGCTTTAGTCTTTTCTATGTCACATACTCAAAAGACGCATGCAGGTTAGGAGCTCTTACTTCACAATGATCTACATGCATGTTGCAGGTCCTTGACTCAAAGGGGGTGATTTACTAACCTAAACACACGCACGCACCAGGTGCGTGTGATTTTCACACAGCAAACCGTATTTATCAACCAAAAAGTCTCTAAAAGCATATTTCCACTAATGCCATATATGGAAAAATCATGCACATGATGCATATATAATGCTGCTTCACAGTTTGCATTCATCAACGCAAGCAACACAACATAGAGCTAATTTACACAACATCACCTTGCAATTCATGCTTGGCTTTGCACAACACACCTGCTGGGTGTGTACACACTACAAAGGTGTTTAGATTCCACCCATAGATCATGCTGGGAGGGAACACACTACAGAGGTGTATACATGTTCGTGGTGTGTTTATAAGGTTAGTAAATCAACCCCAAAGTGTGAAAACCAGAGAATGCCAATCCACCATTGACAAACACTGTATTATCTCAGTGCAGGGTTTCTATTTTTTCAATTTGCTGCCTTGTACCTGTTAAATGACAGACTTAGGGCTTCCAGGTCAAGTGCCACTCATCTTCTAGGTTGAATGATGGCCAGTGTCATCCAAGCCACTTTGTTTGGGCCCAGGCTGTCAGGGACACACCCCATGGGGGTGTATCATCAGGCAGCCTGAGCTGACAGTAGTCCTGGACTGGGCAGCATTCACACATCATTAAGTAAGTGCAGCATAGTCCATGAAGAAGGACCACACACTGCAGCTGCAATGAAAGGAGCAGTGACACCACAAGAGCAGCCAAAAGACTACAATCAATATATATATATATATATACATTTATACACACACACGAGGTGTGGCAATTTAATTCACTGAATTCTTACATATGCACTAGCGGCTGTTCACCTCTAAAATAGTCCCATTGTGAACCAATGCAATTTTCTAGGCAACTGTGCCACTGTCTGAAACATTCCTGGAATTCATTTTTCCAAAATGCATCACAGTATCTTTGTCGCTGCGTGCTGGGATGTCCAGAATGTCATCAGATCTGTGTCCTTTTAAGGTATTTTTTCATTTTGGAAACAGCCAAAAGTCACAGGTTGCTAAGCCAGGGGAATAAGGTGGAGTCAGGGTTCCACCCTGATTTAACTGGTTTGCAGCATTCTGGCGTGGCTGCCATTTTACCCACCTGTGATTCCTCCTTTGCCTAAGCAGACTCTGTAACATTGCTCAGAGGTTCCCTCTTATGGCCAGACAGGAGAGCATCATCTGAGAGAGCCAGATGGGAGTTTCCTGTCTGAGTGATGATGTCACCCCACTCACTATATAAACCACTCAGTCCAGTTTGCCCTTGCATGGTCTTTTCTGCTAGTGCATGTCTGCTGCTCTGAGTAGTCTGATGCTTTGTATGGCCCAATCCTGACTGATGTTCTCCTCCGGTTAGGGTTGCCACCTTCTCTTCAAGCGAAACCCGAACACTCTAGCAACGTGCAGATAATTTTGTGGGAGAATGAGTTGCGGCTTATTCACATGTAAATAGCACCACCCACTCATATGTAAATATTACAGTTGAGACTATTTTCAGGGGGGGGGGCAGTAGCCCCTATCTTAATTTTGGTTGCCCCTGTCTGCCTGACATCTTGTGTCCGGGTTTCAGCTGCCATGAAACCTGGACACGGGATTCAAAACCTGGACTATCCGGGTCAGTCCTGGACTGGTGGCAACCCAACCTCCGGTTCCGGCTCCTGGCTTGTTCCTGACAACGCTGATTTTCTGGTTCCTGCTCCTGGCTTGTTCTTGACTACGCTGATCTCCATGTTCTGGATCTGGCTTGTACGACTACCCGATCCGGCTCCTGACCCAGGTTGTTGGTCAAGTTTCAGAATGGATTTCTGGGCCAGGAACTCGTAAACACTTAACGCATCATGTGCAGGAGCATTTTTGTGGTTATGAATCCACTTGTCAGGCCAGAGTTCCAGTCTTCGTGGACATCTTCCCTCCTTAAACTGCCTATGCCATTCAAAAACACCAGATTCCTGGTAACCCATGTTTGGCAAACAGTGCAATACACACACATGTTATTTCTTCTACTACTCCGTAAGGACTGAATCAACTGGTCGGTGACCCAGGCGAGTGCAAGTTAGAACATGTCAGAAAGCGCTCGAGTGCAAATGGCTGTGTGACTCACCACCATAGTGCTACACATTCCGGGAATTAAATTGTCACACTTCGTGTGTGTGTATATATTATATATATGGTTGGTCGCACATTGAGGAACCTGGCCTTGGGGGCAGCAGAGAGAGTAAATCCGGCCCTGATTACCATCTGTGAAGAAAGGTCACACAGTGGCCAGCAGGGCTGTAGCTACCATGGGGCGAGTGAGGCACTCGTCTCAGGCGCAGCTGAGAGGGGGTGCAGCCAGGGGCCGGCCTGGCTGCGCCCCCTCGCCCTGTTGCCATGGCGAGCACAGGGCACCATTGGGAACAGGGGCGCCAGGTGGCCAACACAGCACCGACTCAGCAGGGAGAAGAGGAGCGGCACAGGCTCCAGCTTCTCCTCGGATCCCCGCTGGTCTCCGCCACCTGTATCTGCAGAGGACTCTGTGTCCTCAATCTCTTTTTCAATTTTAAAAGGGAAATGTCAGGGGTCTGCTTAGACCCCCTAATATTTATCCGAAGCCCCCCAACAGTAAAAAAAAAAAAAACATCCCCCCACACTCACACTAATGCACACATATTACTAGACATGTTCAAAGACTAAAAATTAGTTGCGGACGAAATGAACAGAAACTAAAATGTTTTCATTCGTTTCGTCAAATGAAACACATTTTTATGCTATTTTGGATTTGGCCACCAGCACATTCTGCGCATGCGCGCCGCCATTCTGGAGGTGGGGCGCATGTCACATACTGCACGTCTGTTGGGGGGAACAATTTTCTGTTCTTGCCTCGGGCGCAAAAGGAGCTAGCTATGGCTCTGATTATATATAATATATATAATAATAATCAGGCAATAAACAAACATATGCAGGAGGGCTTTGTACAGCAAGTCCATAGCATAAAACAAAACATCTGCTCGTCCCAGCTACTAACTAAACTTAAGTTTGTTCCTGACTAATAGGGTGCCTCCTAGTGGGTTCCCCAAGCCAAACAGGCAACTCTAGTACCTTTTAGTGTTTTGTCAGCAGACAGATTTTTCACCCAAAAGCAGAGAGAGCCCTAAACATCACATATATAAAGGCCTGTGAACAGCTGACACTAATAAATTAGGTCTAGCTCCCAATTAAGAAGTGAACCACTATAGCAGACACAAACCCTGGAGCCTTGGATGTGCTTTTGAAACAAGATTTATACAAATTATATAGACAAATTGGATTGAAGGCTTTATTCATTGGTAGACCCAAGGTTGATAATGCATATGTATCGCCTTAATCTGTTAGCAATTTGAATTTAAGAGTTAAAAGCTCTATCACATCTCCCACCTGGTTTCTAGCAGTTAAATTGTACATAAAGTGAAGGCAGATGTTACATAGTTGATCGATCTAAGGTGAATTATATATCTAAGAATCTCCCAGTGGCAGGAGGAAAAAGGTTTTACATCCTTGTCCACTAGGCGATATACCAAACCTGTAGACTAGCATGGTTCCATGGACATAACTAAATATGAAAATGAAATTATGCAGCAATTATCTGATACTGATACTCAGGCCCGTATTCCCCACAAGGCCACCGGGGCCCGGCCTCGGGGTGGCAGGGTGCAGAGGGGCGGCAGCGGTGTTCTTGTGGGAAAGTTGCGGGCTCCGGGCGGTAATTTGCTCTCTCTACATTTAGTCCTGCTTTGCACAAGCAGGACTAAATGTAGAGTGAGGAAGCCGATTGTTCGTTTACATGTGATCTCAGCGATGTCGCCGAGATCACTTGTAAACAGTAGGCAGCCTCCTCCCCTCCCCCCTGCACTTACCTCTCTCCTCCTGTATTGGAGGTGACAGGGTCAATAAAGAGAACCTGTCACCTCCAATTGCTATCACACAGGGGATTGTTTTCTCCTGTGTGATAGCAATAATGTTAGGTGAAAAGCAAAATGTTAATTGATTAAAAAAAAATTATTATTTAAAAAAAGAATGAAATAATTAAATAAAAAGGTGATTAAAAAGTAAAAAATAATAAGAAACAAATTAAAAAATAAGATAATAATTATAACAAATAAACAATAATAAGATTTAAAAAATTACAATAAAGTAAATAAGATAAATAAAAATCTAAAAAACTCTGACCCCAACATACACGGGTTCGCCACGCCCTGTAAGGAGTTCAAAGTGGCCGCATTCGCGGACGACCTGCTCTTTTTTCTAACACAGCCTAGGATATCCCTTCCCAACCTCTTGGCCGCATTCCGGGAATTTGCCTCCATCTCATTTTTTAAGATTAACTTTACTAAATCGGCAGCGCTTAATGTCTCCCTCCCGAGTGACCTGGTCCAATTTTGCAAAACAAACTTCCCTTTTAGTTGGGCAGACTCAGCCATCAACTATTTGGGGATTGAACTACCTACTGACTTCCAGAATCTTTACTCCCTTAATTTTGTCACCCAACTTCCCCGATTAAGATTGGATCTGAAAGAGTGGAACAACCTGTGGTATTCGTGGTTCGGCCAAGCGGCCATTGTTAAAATGACCATTCTGCCCAGACTGTTATACCTGTTCCAGACCATACCCATTGCTCTCCCTAAAGCCTTTTTCTCCTTGGTTAATGCACTGCTCCGCACTTTTCTATGGAACGACAAAGCACCGAGGATCGGGCTTGTGACCCTTACCCGCCCGAAATCATAGGTTTCCCCCACATACAAAACTACTATCGGGCTTGCCATCTGTCACGCATCGTAGATTGGTCTCGACGTGGCCCCTTCAAGGAATGGGTACAAGTTGAACAACTCCAATCAGCCATACCGATCGGCTCTTGGCCATGGATCCAGCGTTCGTCCCTACCTTCCCAAATACTTTCTCACCCTACGGCGGGCACCTCTTTGCCTCTCTTTGATGAGATCTGTAAGTGTACCGATGTCTCCTTGAATCCCAGCCCCATCACCCCAGTACGCATGAATCCTGCCTTCCCTCCGGGTCTCAATTCCTCATTCAGAGCACTCTCACATGACTCTCACATGGCTTTTCCATAAACAAAACTCTGTATTCTTTTTTCAAAGGCATACAACCAAGGAAGTCCAACATAAAAATAGCTTGTCTTCAGCATATAACATATATTGGCTCACCAATTCTCGAGTCCACATACTCACAGTGTCCCAGTCCTTTAACAGTTTTCTCTTGCAGCACTGCTGCTCTGGCCTCAGTCGTCAGGGCCACTGTCTGTTTCCTCCAGACAACCTCAGTAACGTGCTAAGCTGCACAATCGGTTTCACAAATCTGCTGCACTGGACTCCACTCTGACTCCTGGGTGGAGTTCTCCTGTCTCCCAGATGTAGCCCTCAACACCAGCCAGCACCCTTTTCATGAGGGTTGTACACAGGTACACAATTAGGTGCTGGTCGCTACTAAAGCATGAACCCAGGAATGGAGATTTCATCCCACCCAGAGCTCTAAGAAATCTTCCGGCTCCAGGATCCCAACTATGATCCAGAAAACCTGGAAAGGACTTGTAAAGCCAGCTCTTTCCTGGTGCAAGCATCTGCTTCCTGGAGCCATTCAGCCCCTCTGGCTGAGAATCCTGGGTCACTTTGAGGCCACAAAACACTGTGGTATTGCTACGCAATGCCACAAAAAAAATATATATAGAGAGAGAGAGAGAATAAATATTTAGTAACAGCAAAGCTAGCTTAAAAACATATAACCTTAAAAGAAAGTAAAGTAAAACTGAGTCAAAACCATTAAAGTTTTCCTTTAACAACACAATCACCAAGTAATCAATTTTAGTGCACACTGTGTGTAAATGTTCAAGAAACATATAAGGAATATTTTAGGCGAACCTTATTAACATGCAAAGGCTTTTCATGTGAAGTGGAGATCAATCTCCATGTGCAGAAATGCAGTTTGGCTGAAATTACATTATAATTTGGATGTAATGAAATCCCTCTATGGTGGGGACTTGTCGTGAATGGCTGCGTAGTGCTTGTAGATATCACAACAAATTTAGAAAAATCAATAAAATATTGCAGGCAATGTGTGTTATTCAATTTCTAGTAAATAAGCGGTGCCAGAAAAAGCTGAGAGAAAATATTCTCAGCAAATGGAATTATAATACATTTAATCAAGTGCATGTGTTTAAATTATGCACTACGTTCAGCCCAAGAAATAATCCAACTCAACGGCTTAACCTCCCTCAAGCAATACATTATTACATATTTCCTGCACAGCTCTAGATAAAACACATTTTCAAGTTGACTTTGGTTCATTATACTCTTCAATCCCAGACCAACTGCGAGGACTAGGCTATTTATACAAAACAATTAATTAACAGATAAGTGTACCTTAGTGATAAAACTAAAAATAAAGTGCTGTGTTGTCCTCCATACCTGGTTAATGCAATGGCATTAATGCCGGGAGCACAGAATTACACTTCCTTTACCCTCAACATGCTTTCAGTAGAGCTTATACAGTAGAAATAGAAAATGCAAAATTGAGTTGGATAGTAGCATAAGGACATTTTCAAGCCTTTGGCTTTGATTTCTATAAGCTGATACTTGCCAGGCAGCTGAGGGCTAGCCTTGGAAGATATGGTTCTATACAGGCCTTCAATTTTCTGAAGATATATTATATAAGTTCTCTGCCATTTGCTAACCATTCTTCAACAATGGATACATAGCCTCTAGATTTGTCTGGAGAACAATACATAATGAAGTCTGAAATAATAGGTCCCTTGGACTCCGAGGACAGGAAGAGTAAAGGAAAAGGATCGGAATCCGTACAATCAGCAAAGCTCATGCCCCCTGGTAATTGGGCCCAGCAGGGGACATGTTCAATCTCTGCAGACAGAACACTATTTCTGCACAGAGAGCAAGGGCCCTGGATCTGTGCAATCACCAAAGTTCATGCTGCCTGCTGACGGGACCCAGCAAAGGGTGTGTCAGACCTCTGCAGAGAGAACTCTGCTTCTGCACAGAGAGCAAGGGCCCTTCTCTAGAACATGGTAACGGAACTAAAAATGTGAAAGTTTATTTAGGCTTTAAAGCCCCACTTTAGGTACCAGAAATAAATATATACTTGTGGTGGTACCTCCCCATACTGCGGGGGGTTAACTGCTTGTTAAATCTAGGGGTAGATAAACAAGTTTAACCTCCATGGCGGTATGATTATACAGGATTTTAGCATGCCAAAGCGGTACATTGTTTTTCATGGCAATTTGCTGTTTTATATTGTAGGCCTGTAAATTCTTAGTGAATCTTAGGAATAACTCACTAAATCTGTCCAAACAAGAGTCCAGTAGACATCCCGGGTATGATAAAATTTGAAACACGAAATCATAAATTATAATATAATGAATAATTATAAATAATTATAAGATATTATAATATAATAAATTATAAACAATTATAATATAATAATTAAAAAAAATGGTCCAGTAAATGGGGATTCTGGGGGCGCTGCCTGATCGGTACCACAGTCAATAGAGTACAGCAAAAGTTCAGGCAGGGCACTGGACAAAGCTCTAGGGACAAAATTGAAGTGAAATAGTTTGATAAATATATGCAATTATAGCAGATTACATTGTATTGTGTGTATTCTGTGTAAATGTCATGTTTGCACTTTTGAATTTCCTGCCGACTCCGCCCCCCCCGCTGTGACGCCCGAAAACGAAACTGAAAGCCAAATGCCGGCATCGGCCGGGCGAACACAGCAGAGGACACTGCGGGCTCGCAGGGACAAGGTAAATGACACTTTTGCGCATTCCCGAGTGTGGCTCAGGGTTACCGCTCTTGGTACTGAAAATTAACCCCGAGCCACACTCGGGAATACCGCCAGGGAGGTTAATACTAGCATTATTCCTACTTAATTCCACTATGCTGTGTGACCGGTTCCATGAAGCCTCTTCTCTGAAGTGCTCCTGCCTGAGGTTGCACTCTGACGTCATCACATTAATTGTAAATGAGAACAGGGAGTGCCCACCTACACCCAGAGGGTCAAATAGAAGGGTTGAGTGCTGGAAACCTGCTGGAGCCAGGAAAAGGTTATGTATTACACCTTACGCCTCTATCCCTACACCTAACCAGCATGTAACCTTTGCAGTACGAGGAATCCCACTGCAAGAGTTCAAAGGTCTTTTTTAAGCCTAGAGTTCGGTGTCTGTATGCGGGTGCACACGTCCATACACTTACCTTGCGTCTCTGCTCGTCTCCCGGCCGAGAATCCGAGCTGCGCATGCACCCGCCCCAAGATGCTTTGCGGCCGCCTGAACAGTTTCATTTTCGCGCAAAGAAAAAAAGGTAAGTTTAAACCGCTGTTTTAGCATTAAAAAAAAAAACTGTTTGCCTATTGTGCCACCCCAATGGGGCATAGAAGTTTATTTAGATAGAAGTTTTTTTATAGATTGTTTTCTCTATACCCTTTCCTAAACGCTGTTCGGCTATTCACTTCTGGCTTGTACGGCTGGTTTTAGCTGTACATCAGCTAAAACCAGCCGTACAAAGGCTGCCTTCGGTCAGCCGAAGTGCAGAAGGAGTTTGACTGAGCCGAAGCAAAAAAACAAAACAATTGGGCGGAGTGACCGCTAGCTCCGCCCAACTGTGTCCTATTGGCCGGCACCTGCACAAGTCTTCTAGCAGGTCCCAGCCAATGAATAACAACTGGGCGGAGCTGTCCATGATGTCACAGTCGGCTCCGCTCAGTTGTTATTGTTTAATGACAGATCAGCATCCTCAGGTCATTTGGGAACGCTGATTTGTCATTACAACTGGGCGGAGTGAGTCGTGAGATCACGGCTGGCACCGCACAGCTGTCATTTGCATGGAGATCGGTCAGCTTTGGCCAACCTTTCTCCACGCTTCAGCTGTCACTTCGGCTTAGTCGAGCCAAAGCATATGCCTTCGGCTCGGCTGAACCGCTCGGCTGCCTTCGGGGGCAGTAAGTGCTGATGGCCAAAGTAAGTGAAGTTACCCCTAGAGAAGAAGATTACTGAGTTGCAGTAACCCATCACAACTGACCCTAAATTCAAGGTGCGCTGGTGTGTTGTGGATCCATCATAGAGGTTTCTTACAGAGGAAACATAGGGAGGCCCATTAGTTCTTTTACTGTTGATAATCCCTTTGGAGCCAGAGATAGTGTTATCCTGCATTGGGTATCACTGTCCGATAAAAGGGGGACGCTGCATATGCTTTGCCTAGGATGTCATCAGTCTGCTGCAAGTAAAAAGAAGCATCTCCTCAGTCTCCTCTCCCTTAGAAAGCAGACATTTACCCCCTTTTTACTAAAAATCACCTCAGCACGCCAATATGAAACCATTTTACATTCATTAGTTAAAGAAACATGTTTTTCTTTTCATTACTATTATGTTTTCCCACTTCCTGGTCCTCTTAGGCATTAGTGATGTAATGTGCCCAAGCATTGCATCTAGGGAAGGTTACATCAGCAGAGCATTGCTGGGAAATCTCATCTGTGATCTCATGAGATCTCAGGGAAAGGCATTTTGCTCCCCCCGAGATGATGTGCATGGTCACATTTCCTAGTCACATGTGCCCGAGTTCCAGGAAGTAAAGCGAGAGATGGATTAATCTGCTCTTAGTAAAAAATGGCCACTGTGAGAAAAATGGGGAGGAAAAGAAAAATAAGGTATGCAAAGAATAAAAAGCCGGCAATTATCTAGAAGTATGTGTTTGTAGATGGTCATTACAAAACATTTTTAGTTCTTTGTTGTCATTTCAAAGATAAGGGTAGAGTTTCTCTTTAACATTTTAACTTTGTTGCAAATCACAAGGTGAGGGGCTGTCGACCAAGGACTGCAGCCGTCAGGATTTAAATGGTTGTGTCATCTCTGAGCCAGCATCTTAGTCCAGGAAGTAGATTCTGACCTTGGATGGCACTAATACATTACTCAGAATGCATGCGCCCAAAGTCAATCTTCCAGCTTCTTTAGATACCTGAGAAAAGCAATGCTCCCCCTCCCTATGCCCCAGCACTGCCGCATGCATCTTCCTCTTTGGTCCAGTCAGGTCAGCGCCGCTGCTGCCGGCGGGGCTCATCCTTCAGATGCCGCCCACAGCGGCAGCCCACACTGAGCTCGATTGGACGGCCGGAGCCGGACTTATGCCGACGCCCGGCGACTGTCACTGTCAATTTTCCGCCCTGTTCCCTGGCGCCGTAAGGCAAGTGCCCATGTTGCCTTGCGCTAGCGCCGGCCCTGGTGGTAGGCCACATAAAATGACAGAGCGGGGTCAGTCCATGCAGAAGCGCACAATGGATTATGGTGTGGGGTTGTTTTTCAGGGGTTGGGCTTAGCCCCTTAGGTCCAGTGAAGGGAACTCTTAAGGCATCAGCATACCAAGACATTTTGGACAATTTCATGCTCCCAACTTTGTGGGAACAGTTTGGGGATGGCCCCTTCCTGTTCCAACATGACTGCGCACCAGTGCACAAAGCAAGGTCCATAAAGACATGGATGAGGAAGTTTGGGGTGGAGGAACTTGACTGGCCTGCGCAGAATCCTGACGTCAACCCGATAGAACACCTTTGGTATTAATTAGAGCGGAGACTGCGAGCCCGGCCTTCTCTTCCAACATCAGAACCTGACCTCACAAATGCGCTTCTGGAAGAATGGTCAAAAATTCCCATAGACACACTTCTAAACCTTGTGGATAGCCTTCCGAGAAGAGTTGAAGCTGTTATGGCTGCAAAGGGCAGGCCAACTCAATATTGAACCCTACCGACTAAGACTGGGATGCCTATATTGTATATATAACGGAAAATGTATTCATACTTTAGGCCAATATGGTATGATGGCAACGACCGTGATCCTCTCCCTTTGCACCCTCTGTAGCACCGGCATGACCATCGAGGAGGGTGGAAAAACATACACCATTGTGCAATTCCACGGGTGAAGCAGAACATCCTGCCCTTCCGCCTCCCGCTCGAATCTTCTCAACAAGAATCTCTTGACTTGGCAACTGAAGCGAGAGGCCATGAGATCGATTTCCGGGATGCCCCATCTCTGGACCAGTCTGTTGAACACAGCTTTCGACAGAACCCATTCTGTTGGGTCTACCCGGGTCCTGCACAAATAGTCCGCAATGTGGTTCTCGGGCCCTGGCAGGTAGACCGCCTTCAGTCCCATCACCGTCTGTACTGCCCAGTCCATCAATGGAGACAGGATCTTCATCATACTGGGGCTCCTCGTACCCCCTTGGTGATTCAGATAGGCCACCACCGTAACATTGTCCACCATGAACTTGACCCATCTGCCCCGGACCTGGTCCTGGAAGACAAGAAGCGCTTGGAACACTGCCTTCAGCTCCAGAAGATTCGATGATCTGTTCCTCCACGGAGGAGGCCATTGCCCCTGGGCATAGCGTCCATCCATGTGGGCTCCGCAGCCCAATCCGCTGGCGTCCGTAGTAATGGTCAATCATGGAACATCCCCCAATGGGAACCCTTGGAGCAAGTTCTCCTCCTGGGACCACCACCTCAGCGAACTGCGCACCTCGCGAGTTTATCATGATCAATTGTTTCTTGCTCCGGTATCGGTACTGCATGAGAAAGGAATCCTGCGCCACCCTCATGTTCCACTGAGCCCATCGAGTAAGGCCGATGGTCGAAGACATGGAGCCCAATAGGCTCATGAATGAATCGGCTGCGACCTGCACACAGGCCTGCACAGACCTTACTTTGAGCGGGATCCTGCGGATTCACTCGTTGGACAAATGCACTGTGCCCCGGGCCGTGCTGAACTCTGCTCCCAAGTAGACCATAGTCTGAGATGGCGTTAGGTTGCTTTTCTCCACATTCAACAGCCATCCGAATTTGGTGAGGGTGCTGATGGAAACATCCCTGCTGAACAGGGCCTCCCTTTCCGACCCTGCCAGGATCAAGATATCGTCCAAGTAATGGTATATGTGCACACCCTGCTTCCGGATCTCCGCAATGACGGTGACCAGAATTTTCGTGAAAGTCCTGGGGGCAGTGCTCAGGCCGAAGGGCATTGCCCGAAACGGAAAATGTTTGTGGTGGACAAAAAACCGCAGGAATTGTTGATGATGCGGGGCAATGGGAACATGAAAGTAGGCGTCCTTGAGATCTATGGACACCATCCACATCCGTGGCCGAACCACCTTGATGATTGTCTGGAGAGACTCCATCCTGAACTTTCTGACTGCCATAAAGCGGTTCAGTTGGTGCAAATCCAAGACTGGCCTCCAACCGCCTTTCTATTTGGGGGTCAAGAACAATCGGGAATAAAAACCCCGGAACCGCTGCTTCTTGGGGACTTCTATAATGGCAGCTTGGGAGACAAGAGAACTGATATAATCCCACAGAACCTTTTGTTTCACCCGACAAACCGGAAGTTTGGTTGCGACAAAAACGCCTCTTGGGGGGCTGGATTGAAACTCCAAACAGTAACTTGATGCTAGGTCCATTTTAAATGGTTTATCACTCACTTACATAAATACGTGGCTAAATTCAGATAGACAGTGGCCAACACTAAGCCCGGAACCTGCATACAGTAACAGAGGGATGAATTGACAACTTTGGCTGCAGGCTCGTGGCACATCTCCTGCTTAACACATGTCCCCATTCCTTACCGAAACTCGCCATAGCTCTGCTACTGCAAGGCCTTGGCATACATACATTTTATCTTTCAGCTTCATTAAGCATGTATTTGTTCAAAGTTCAGGAAAATGGACTCAAATTCCATATGCTTATGAAATGTCACGCAGAATAAGGCTTTCATTTCCGCACCCAGCATGCCGAATATATCTCATCTTAAATACACATCTACAGGCGAGCTCTCATCTTCCAGGAAAGCAGGCAGTCCAAACGGCATAGCTTTGTAATTAGTATTGCCGGCTGCATGCAAATATCCTTTTGGCTGGATTACAAATGTGAATGTGTGTACAGGAAGATACAGGACCAAGATCACTGATGAATCCATATTATCATATAATACGGGCAGTAAAGCGGGAGGCCATAATTATGAAAGTGCCTAAAGAAAAAAAAAAGTTTGATTTTAAATTGCAGCATGAGAAAATCAAAAGACAAATATATTTGGATTCTTTAAAGCAGGGGTCCGCAAACTTTTTAAACCAAGGACCAGACTGTTCATGGGCCAGACTGTGGCCAGTAGGAGTAAATAAATGCAACACCATTGCATGCCTGTGGGAGCAAATAAACGCCCTAGCATTGGAGATCGGTGGAAGTATTATATGTCCAGGAGTCGGTAGTAATAAATGCCCCTAAGCATCAGTGGTCATTAGTAGTAATAAATCCTCCAGAGTCAGTGGTCAGTAAGAGTATTACATCCCCCAAAGTCAGAGGTTAGTAGGAGTAATAAATACCCTAGCATTGGTTGGATTAATAAATGCCCCGGTGTCAGTGATCTGTATGATTAATAAATTGCTCTGGTATCACCATGAGTAATAAATTCCCCTGCGTCAGTAGTCAGGAGCAATAAATACCCTGGCATCAGCTGGAGTAGATAATGCCCCAGAGTCAGTGGTCAGTATGATTAATAAATACCCTAGTATCAGCGGGAGTAGCAAATGCCCCCGCTTCAGTGGTCCGTAGGAGTAATAAATCCCCCAGCATCAGTGGTCAATAATAGTATTAAATACCACAGAGTCAGAGGTCAGTACAAATAATAAATACCCTGGCATCAGTGGAAGTAATAAATGCCCGAGCATCAGTAGTCAGTAGTAGTAGTAATCATTGCTCCAACATTAGTAGTCTGTTGGAGCAATAATTACCCTGGCATCAGTGGAAGTAATGAATGCCCCTGTGTCTGTGGTCAGTAGGATTAATAAATGCCTAGGCATTTGTAGTCTGTAGGAGTAATACATTTCTTGGCATCAGTGGAAGTAATAATAATGCTCTGGCATCAGTCAACATTGGGAGTAAAAAATTCCCCCAGCATTTGTAGGAGCCCTCACATACACCTGCCGCCCCCCCCCCCCCCCCTATAGCCACCAC
>NW_017306941.1:739886-742282 GCF_000935625.1 Nanorana parkeri | reverse complement strand
CCTAATGAGACGCCGCCTGAGGAGACCGCCTCAGGCTGCCTCATTGTACGCATTGCCCTGATAGTGCCCCATCACTGGCGTTTAGTAGGATGAATAGAGCCCGAACACTGATGTTCAGTAAAAGTAATGGAGCTCCGTCAGTGGTGTTCAGTGATCAGCCTGAGGAATATAGTGCCTATCAGTGTTTAGTGGAGAAATTGTGCCCCCATTATTGGTATTCAATAGTCAGTAGAAGGAAAATATTGCCCATCATTAGCATTAGCGTTCAATAGGAAGAATATAGTGCCCATCCTAAGTGTTCAGTAGGAGGAATGGTGTCCCATCACCAGTTATGTAATATGTATTGATCTTCTATTCAATAAATCTATCTACAGAACCACATACATTGCTATTATATATTAAATAAAAATACCTTGCCTTTAGCAGTGTAGAATAATGGTAACAATGTAATTTATTTGAGGCGTCTTAAAAGTTTCTAATTACCAACATACAAAATCTTGGATTTAACCATAAGTTGAATAGGCCGGAATGTATGTTTATATACTGTAACTTTGAAATCCATCTCAGTAACATTATAATGAACTTGTGGTAATTTTCTGTAAATAAACATTTTTTTCTTCCATAATGCATTTGGGGCACTGTAATAAAATTCATGTTTTGTTCTCCAGAAATAGTCATAAAGTAAATGTACCGTAGCAAATTAACATTAAAATTAATGGTCTGTAAAACAATGAAAAATAGCCAGTAATGAGAACCGGCTGGATTAAATTAAATTTTATGAAATCCTAGTTACTAATTAAAAAATTGTTGCAGGTAGAACTAGAAGACCAATGCCACGTTGTCATTTTGAAGCCATGAGAGATCACATCTTACAGCAGACCTAGATTCAAATGTTAACCTAATCTAGGCTAATAGTCTTAATAAATGAAGAATAATAGATGGGCTTAGACATTAGGTCATATGATCAGCACAAGACGGAGCCTTGAATGTCATTTTCTCCAGTGAAAGGTTTGTGAGCCTTTATATTACTCCTTATAATTAAACTATAATGGTTTTAAAGTGTCAGCAAACCCAAAAAATAATTCTGCATTAAAGGCTCCTCCATGTTTTATCTAAAAATCGTTCCAGTAAAGAGAAAATACTTAGCAATCCTGCCAGTTAGTTTTGCTTCCTTATTACCAGTGGCAATGCTGTGCAAGCTGATCTAGCCTCTGCAGTCTTGCCACTAGTGTGTGCATGCTCCAGTTCTCTCTCCCTTGCTTACACAGGGCATGCGCGGTTCTATGCATATCCCAGCTGCCCACATTTCAGAAGTGCTCAACACAGCATGTCTAGCTAGGTGATTGACAGCTGATGAAGGCTCCGAAGTGTGACAAGACCTGTAACTATGAATACACGCCATCTCCAGCAGTGAGAAGATGAGAAAGAAATTGTTGCACTTTTTATCCAATGGCTGCAAAAGTTAGAAAGCAAGCAATCCCAGGATAAATAGGGCAATTACCATATCAAAAGTAATCTTTATTGTGATACTTTGCAGAAATTCAATAATTGCATTTGCTCCACTCTAATCTGCTGAACGGTGCACAGAAGAAGGTAAGTGATCATGTGACCTGGAATAACAAGATTAGTAAAAGGTATTTCTGCAGTTTAGATACCAGCATTATATGGATGGATTACTTACAATTTGTATGTTCTGCCTATATATCTAAAGTACACACACACACACACACACACACACACATACATACACACACACATATTTATATGCAATGTTTTAACTAACATAACTCACAATATTTGACTAGAGATTTCCAGCGCACTATGGGTTTTATAGCACAGCAATAGTTGTTTACTTTCAGGCATTCTGTCTCTATGAACCCTCAGAGACAGCCCTATTGAATACGGGGGATGATGTCACTGATTTATTTACTTTTGCTTGTCTGGAATGGAATTTTCTCCAAGAAAGATTCTAAGTCTTTATATTATTCCTGCTTACCGCCCACCTGTTGTATATAAACGGATTAACGGCTCGCTCTTGGGTGCGGGTTGCCATAAATAAATGGCTGTTTTATTACCTGCTAGCACGCGCTCCTTAGCGCATGCATGAGCAGGACACTGTAAATGTTTTAAACAGGCAGCAATGGATGTTACATACAAGTGTTCAGCCATGCAAGCGCCCATTTGATTGTATGGTGTGTAGGAGTGTTTGGCCTCTGCCACCATTGCCAGCCCGGGACTGGCACGGCAGATCTGTGAACATTGATTGGAGAGAGATCAGCACACTTCCAGCAGTTGAACTCCCCTCCAATTAGTGAAAGCAGAAGTGCAAAAGTGGAAATACACTTTAGAGTTTACCTATAATGTTTTTTGAACAAATCTACATTTGTAGTTTTATA
>NW_017306941.1:721795-739841 GCF_000935625.1 Nanorana parkeri | reverse complement strand
TTGAGCTGCTGATCGTTATAAACATCAGGCTTTGTATGACAAGTGGTAAAGAAAAATTGGAAAACATGTGTAAAGGATCCACCTGCTGGCTGGATTTGAGATGACTTAATATAAATACACAAAAGTGTATATTTATGGAACTAAAAAAAAATAAAAAAATATATAGTGTTTATGACATTTTTTTCCCTGGCCCTAATAAAAAAATAGACATTTTTTTCTAAAACAGCTGCATATTTCTTTAATTGTTCATTTGGAGTGGAGCTGAATGCAAAAAGTAAAGATTGATTTATCTTATAGCGAACATCTAAAAATGGTAAGTATACCCAAGCAATACCCTGAAAATCTATGTTTTGTCTTAAATTCCTCCTGAAAATAGCAGTGCATTTACTGTTCATTGAGTCTTATTGCTGTAAATCTGAAGTGTGGGATCATCAAAGGCACATCTGCATCTGGCTGCTACCTTCATGAGATTTGAAGTGAAATTTAGTACTGTGCTGCTTACTGTTCTCCTTACTGGAGAAGAAGATGTACCTGAAAACCGGCATTGCAAGGATCTTTCTGCTTCCGTCAGTATGTTTCAGTCACCAGATCGCCCATCATCAGGGGAGCACCTTTGACTTGAGGAAGCAAAGCCCTACTTCTCTACCAAGAAGACCCTCCCCACACAGAAACATAGTGTGGAACAAGGCATGGTAAGTCAAAAATGGGGAAAAAATTAGCTGCGTGTAGACCACAGGCTAGTGACTAGTTCTTCACCCTCTGCTTACTTTTTGTGGAGAAAAACTTCACAATTTAGGTCTTCAATAAATTATACATTCTAGCACGGCTGCAAATGTAAACACAGGTTTGTGTAATTATCATGCTGCTTATGTGTGTGACAGAAAATAAAAATAGCAAACTATCATTTTATAATATATGGTAATATAGTTATATACAAACATTGGCTTGGCACTTAACAAATTCATCATCTGTCCCCAGAGAATGGATGCCATTAGCACTGGGCCATCATAAAGTGTTCTATCACCGATATACAATAAACGCAGTCACTTTTTTCCACTAACAATACCACAAACAATACAAGTCAGATTAGTAGGATTCACTAACTCATAAATCAGAAATGTTAAAGGCTTCAAAAGCCAAGACAGACCGAAACTTGACTCAGCCAACAATACTTCTGGCTATATAGTTAATTAACAGGTGTTCCTTTAAACCTAAACTATAATATTTTTAGGAAGATTTTTCACATGTTGTCCTTATTAGACTGATGTTTCATAACGGTTACATAAAACCTATATTTTACAAATATATTTTTCATGTGGGGTGCATCATTGGTATCTCAAAGTATTATAGGGTAGGGTAATCAGAGAGCAAGGCTGAATGTTAGGATCCAGAGCGCCTCCAGGTGGCGTTGGAGCTAAGCCCTGCAGTTTCCGTACTCACCTGCGGGGGTCTCCAGGCAGCCAGGAACAGCTAGGTACCAGACCTCCACTGGGTGGTGCTGGAAACTGCAACTCCAGTGTTCACCTGCAGGTGTCTCCCAGCTGCCACCATTCATCCACCACCTGGTGCTCCCTGGGAGGTTACTTAAGCCCACCCTGCAGTAAGGTCTGTGGCTCAGTATTGTTTCCTGTTTCCTGTTTTGCCTGAGTCCCCAGTCCTGTAAACCTGTTTCTGTTCCCGAGTCCTGTATCCTGTGTATGTTCCCTGCTTGTTGTCCGTGACCTGCTTATGTTCCTGAGTCCTGTTAGCTCCTTGTACCCTGACCTTTTGTCACTTAGTTGCCCTGGTGTTTTGCTTTGCTCCCTGGGTGTGCTTGCCTGTTTCTTCTTGCATGTGGTGTTGTTTAGATGTAGCTGGTTGCTAAGACTTGTTTCTGTTTGTATCATTCTGGTTGGCATATTAAAACGGTATATCCTACATTCTGCCTTGTCCTGTGTGGTCACGCGTGTTTGGTCTGCCTGTGTGGGTACCTGCGCAGGTGTGGGGTCACTTGTGCCGGTATCCCTGACACTGAAGCTGTTTTCTTTTAGACTCGTTTGCTCTAATTGAAACTGCAGAGAACCTTGTTTTAACAAATTAGGCAGTGATGGGGTGGGTAGCTGAATGGGTTACTTCATAAATTTAATATGGAAACTGGAATTTGAGCTATTGAGTTCAGTAATCAGCAGACTTTTTTTTCCAACAGGGCAGCTACAAATAGACAGGTAAACATGTAAAAATTATCCTAGAGCTCCACTTGCCGGCTTGTGATAAATAAACATTAAAGGGTTATCTACTAAAGGGTGAAGAGTTTGGAGAAGGAGGAGAAGCGAACAACATAGCTGAACTGGAAATTAAGCTGAACCGAAGATGTCTTCCAAATCAGCTATTGTAGCCTAGATTGTTCACTTCTCCAAACTCTTCACCCTTTTGTGAATAGCCCTGTAAATAATATAGTGGGCCTTGCATACAAATGCAAAGTCTGCTTATTTAGGATACTTCACTTCCATGGTTAAAAATGATAGGTTAAGCGTATTCAAAAAATCTAAAGACAAATGATAAAAAATGCCTACCTAACAGCCTGGCTTTCAGTCACTTTCTGTAGGCAAGCGTGATGTCACTGGGCCTAACTGCAGGATCCTGGAAAGCTAAGAATCCCAAGTCTTGCAAGAAGATGTTCCAGCACTGTACAGGAGTGCATTCTCATAGGAATTGGTTTCTCAACTGTCCAGGATCCTGAGAGAAGGCCCAGTGATGTCACCCTTCCACAGGTGAACCTGCTAAAGCCGAGGCCCAAGGCCAAACTTCACTCACAAAAGATTTTTTTCCCACCCCTCTTTCCCACCCACCTCTAACCCATCCTGTTAGAATTTCATTAATTTCCCCTTACCCTCTTGTAGTCAGATATTTTCACTTAAGTTCCCCCACTAGGTCCCTCACCACCACCATATATGGGAGGGGGGGACAGCAAATCCAACAATGCGATGGTGCCTGAGACCACTGATCCCCTCTGCCGATGTCAGTCCTCTTCTGGATCCTGAAGTGACCCCAGTCAATGGACAGCCAATAGGAAGTATCCATGTCATGCAGGTGCTGATGTGTGGAGACGGCAACCCGCAGATGTAGCAGTGCCGTCCGTCCGTTTTTTTACTACGGGCGGACGGCAAGAGGTTAAAGAAGGACTCAAGCAGGCAGTAGCCAGAAGAGGTGAAGACGCGGGACTGTTTTTTTAACCTTGCAGTTAGATAGTGGGGCATGGGCGGGATCGGATGGGGCATGGGAGGGATGGGGTGGGGGGTTGACAATTATCCTACATTTGGGCTGTAAGTTAATTTTTCTTTTAATGTTTTTGGGGGGTGGGCTTTCATTTAGCATTTACTTTTAATCAGGGGGTTGGGCTTCATTTTAATATACAATATTTTAAATTTATCTCACTAATAAGAATAAAGAAATACCTTTTAATATGTTATTTTAAATTATTTATGTATTTATTTTTTAGACCTGAGCATATTGAAAAGAGATATGCACAATAACACAATACATTCCCTTGAAGATATAGATTAGATTGTGACTGATAAAAGAGAGCTAGGTGAACAATATTGTGTTTTAAAACAAATGTTTGAAATGGCACCACATTGACTATTTTTGGACCACAATAATTGGCAGCAGCACCTTAAAGCTGAATTAGCAAACAACAAACGGGCACTTTAACTTAACTGGCTTGTTACTGCTTTAATCAGGGTGCGATTTTGCAAATTGCTTGTTTAAAGGGTGCAATCAATGCACCTAATGTGTAATTTGACATATGGGTAGTTGGGAATCAAATAATAGGGGATGTTAATATTTTATTTTGCCTTATGCAGCTCTGCCAAATGAAATGAATGTAATTACATTTCTGGCAGCACAATCACTGTTCATTATGTTTTTAGCTTTTATATTATATGCAATTGTTTACTAAACTCTATGGAGGTTTGAGCAAGGGAAGGTTATTGAAAGACTATTCAGAAGTACTTCACAAATGTGTTTTAGCATTTAGTATCCAGTCAGTGATTAGGTTTTGTCTATGTCCTGTTAGGCAATGAAGGCTGACTAGTAGAGAACTGAAGTGTAGTTTTCTACTGTAGCTAGATAAAAATACCTCCATCCTCCCTTACCCTTGGAAACTTTTTACAAAAATTAAAAATTAAAGAATAAAAGAAAGTATACACTGTGTGTGTATATAGAGATCTCTCTCTCTCCGTGTGTGTGTGTGTGTGTGTGTGTGTGTATATTTTTTTTTATACATATATATATATATATACATACACACACACACACACAGAGAGAGAGGGAGTGATAGAGAGAGAGAGGGAGAGAGAGAGATATACATACATATACACACACATATACATATATATATACACTGAGTGGCCAGATTATTATGACCACCCCATCAGTACTTCGTTGGGCCACGAGATGACTCCACGAGATGACTTTGTTGGGCCGCCTCGTGACTCCACGAGATGTTGAAAGGTGATGCGAGGAATCTGACACTGCACTGTTGCCCTTCTGTTGTCTTGTACCAGTCTTGCCACTCTCCGTTCTGCCTTAACATTGACTAGTTGCTGACGGCCACAATTCGCACGTTCAGACCCAGATTTTTGGCTGACAATCCAGTCTTTAAACACTTTAACAACAGCTGCTCTTGAACATTTAACAAATTCTGCTGTTTTGCTGATACATATATGATATATATCCAGAGGGTTGCCACCTTTTCTTAAGGAGAAACCTGAACACTCTAGCACCGCACAACAATTTTTTTGCAGAGTATACAGGAGAGAGCGAAGGAGAAACGGCTAGGAAAGAGAGAGAGGAGAGACATCCAAGAGAGTGAGAGGAGAAACAGCCATGAAAGAGAGCAAGGAGAGACATCCAAGAGAGTGGGAGGAGAGACAGCCAGGAGAGAGAGGAGAGAAGTTCCCACCACTCCTTCACACTCTTCACCTGATTGGAAATAGCTTCCCTTCACCGATCCTTATACCAACACTGTGTACACAATCTGCTCACCTGTTTGACCCTATTTGGAAAAGTAGACTGAAAACACGAAGTGTACAGCTCACCCCTATAATGCTTCCCCGCAAACCACATTCGGTGCACGGATGACTCTCTTACGGAGTTGTGGTTGTGCTCTGTACAGATGCATGTGGAATAAAGTTTTAATTTCTTTGGAAGATTATCGTGTGCTGGTTCCACAGTCTTTGAGCCCATTGGAAAAAGGTCTCAGAGCACAGATCCCTTTTTAGCCCCCAGCCAGCAGGGATAATGCCTTTTCATATGTGGAGTATGTAACATTGAGTACTGTATCCGCTCAAGACACCTGAGGACATGAGTCTGAAGAAGAACTTACTGCACCAATGGGTGGGAAATGTGCATAATGTGCATATCAATTAACCGTGATATTAACATATGAATGAGTAGCTGCATATTCATATGTAAATAATGCCATCCATTCATATGTAAATAGTACCGTCAGTTGAGCCTACTTTCTGTGGGGGAGCCAGTAGCCCCCATCTTAATTTTGGTTGCCCTTTTCTGCCTTACATCTTGTCTGGGTCTCAGCTATCATGAAACCCGAACACAGCATTCCAATCCCGGACAAGTGGCAACACTAAGCAGGCGGTCCTTACTGCTTGGTGTAATGGCGGCCATGATAGCCTAGGCCCGAGAGGAAGTGGCTTTGAGTACTTGGAAGGATGAGGACATCCGGATGAGGAAAAGAAGTACAGCTTCAACTACTTTTGCTAAGTATTGCAGCTACTATAAAATAGTAGTCACCGCTCCAAGCTTACTCCCATGATGGACTACAATCTCACATTTGTATTCAGATTGTAGTCCATCACAAGAGTGAGCTTGGAGCGGTGACTACTTTAAAACACACACAGGTACCATGTAGCCACCCTTCAGAAGGAAGGATAGTGTCAGCACGAATTCAGGGAGGATAAATAAAATGCATTTTTGTAAATAGTTAAGTGCATTTGATAATGACTTCCAAAATCAGAAAAAAGAAAAAAAAACGTTTTGAAACCATTTTGCAACACTACAGGTATCTAAAAAGAAATCTCCAACACTGATTATTTTTGGCCCAGGCTCTCCCACCCCCAACTAGCTGGAAAGTAGGAGACCTTCCTCTGAAACAGTTTACTCTTAGCAGCCACAAACAGTGTTGTGTACAGAAAGAACGTAGCAATGATTGCAAACCAGCGTGTCAGGGCACAGTTTTATGTTGCACTGCTGGGCTTTATATTTTTAAAGGAATTATGAAAGGCTAACATTGCTGATAGAAAAATAGTCACTAACTGCACAGGATAGTCAATATGTTTTAAAGTAAACTGGCGAGGAAGCTGTGCGCATATTGATTTTGTGTATATTTTCCATTCTTACTCCATTCACATACTTAAGTTATATTTATATTTACTTCTACACTATGTGGCCAAACGTTTGTGGACTCCTGAATATCACAGCTATAGTATGTGGTCAAAAGATATATGGTGGACACCCCTTCATTATTTTGCAGTCCAGGTGTTTCCAGCAAAGGGTTCTGGTAATGCTACAGAGTACAAAAATATTTTAGACAATTGTACATTTCCAGCCTTGTGTCCCTTTTCTGTTCCAGCATGACTGTGCCCCTGTGCACTCACAATTGGCATTTTAATTCATCCCAAAGGTGTTCAGTAGGGTCGAGGTCAGATCTCTTCCTACCACACTCAACTGGTTTGTTGAGTGTGGTAGGAAGGAACTTGAGTGGCCTGCACAGAGGTCTGACCTCAACCCTACTGAACACCTTTGGGATGAATTAAAATAGCAATTGTGACAAATGTTTTTTTCTAAAATCTTGTGGAAAGCCTTCCTTCCTTGAAGAGTGGAAGCCGTTATAGCTGCAAAGGGGACCAACTCCATCTTAATAGCTATGGTTTTGGAATGGCAAATTCAAATAAGTTTGAGTTGTGTGAACACGATTGGTGATATGTATGTATGTATGTATGTATGTATGTATGTATGTATGAATGAATGAATGAATGAATGAATGAATGAATGAGAGAGAGAGAGAGAGAGAGAGAGAGAGAGATCTATATATATACTGTATATACATATATGCAGTTTTTGGTGCAGCAAACCTTAGGATTTAGCAAGGCTTTTCTTGGTAGGGGATGAATCTACAGAAGATGTGCAGTGCAGTGTTTGGGAGGCTGGGATCAGAGATTAGGAGGTTTAGTCTAACTCTTAAGGTTTGGGTTTTAAGAGGTTAGTTAAAAGGAAACCTTAAAGGCAAAGAGCTAAATAAACACATTAAAAGGAGAACTATGGGGTTAGGGCTTTTCCCCATAGTTCTCCTAAGGGTAACGGGAGGACACAAACTAGCGTCCTCCCGTCACCCTAAGCTCAGTATACCGAGAGATACAGCTCGCGGTATACTGAGATGCCGCAGCTGAAACGGATCCCGACAATTATGTCTGGAATAGCCCAGCTGCGCGAGTGACAGCTGGCTCTGCCCATCTAGAGGCAGGCCCAGCTGTCCCCGCCCCCTCCCCCGTCCGTTCCGCCAGTCAGCGCTGGAGGATAGGAGTGGGGAGGGGGGAATCCAGTCCCTCCCCTGTCACGGCAGAGAGCTGTGACAGGATCGAAAAGTGAGGGAACGCCGGTATGTGTTCACTCACTTCCCGATCTACTGAGCCGACCTGTGACAGTTTCATTGTCACAGGTCGGCTAGAACTATGAGGTGAGTGAAAAGCACTCACCTCATAATTCTCTTTTAAATACATATATGAGAGCTGTTTCACCTGTCAAAGGATTTGTAGCTCTTCCCCACAGCACATCTGGCAAGGACAGGGGAAATCATTTTTCTCTGCTGCAGTTGAAGTATCACATACAGGTTTTGTCCCTACCCCAGCCTGTGACCGGGCAGTAAAAGCAGCAAATGGATGAGCTTATATCTCTATCACTCTGTGGTCTCCTCCTATCAGCATGTCCTCTGTTAGCACTTTAGCATTGTAGCAAAACTGAATGGCTCCTCATGCTTGTTCTCCCTTGGTGCCCATTCACACTGGGTGTTTAATCTTGCGATTTCCGCCGCGATATCATCGCTGTGGCGTGTCGCTTGTGCGGGACCCTTTTTCCCGCGGACGTCGCGCGATTTTTCAATTTTTGCATGCAGCTCGACGGTGAAGGTTGCGCGATCGTTGCTGAAACGTCGCCCGAACAGTCGCGCTATACCCGGCCGCGTATATCTGCTCGAGGTAAGTGTCGCTTAGTGTGAATGGGGCCTTATTCAGTCTAGCTTTTGGTGTGCAATGGATTGCAAGATGCTGATACCAGATCATATCCAGATACTTACACTGCCTTAGATATACTTTAAAATGATTTATTCATGTATATAGAGTTGCATTAAAATGTTTATATCTGGCTAGACTTCAACTTTAACAGAGAGTAATGTGGAGGCTGCTATTGCTGACCCCCTGAGGGCTAGTTCACACTAAGCGCGTTCCAGGAGCAGAGCAGTTACAGATCGGATCAAAATTGCGTCCAATGTATTCCAATGGTATTTTGGGCTCTAGTTCACACACCAGCGTTCAGTTCCAGAGCATGTAAAAAAACTGCAGCAAGCCCTATTTTACCTGCTCTGGAACACTCTGGAATGCATGCAAATGCATCAAAAATGCATGCAAACGTGGAACTGAAAACCCATTTTAAACTGGAAAAAAAAACAAAAAAATTTTTTTTTAACCAAAAACAGCCTGGAACGCCTCAAAAACGCGGCAAAAACGCGGTATAAAACACTGCACTGCGTGTGCAGAAACTCATGCAGATCTGGTCTGCATTTGGTGTGAACAAACCACATTAAAGTGGCCTGGCTTCATAACTAACCTAGTTACAACCATGCAGATGATGAAAGTCAGCATGAAAACAAAACTTCTGATCTGCATATTAGATCAACTTGAGAGCCAGAGAACCAGCATTTTCAGAAGGAGGAGTCAGCAATGGCTGCCTACATGTGTCCCTAAGTACAGGTAAACGGTCAACAAACCAAAAAAGATATAACCTTCCTACCTTATGAGAACTGGAGTGGATCCTCAACCTGGGGTCTAATGTGGGCTGCTGTGCTGTGACGGAGCTCCATCCATATGTGCATTGCTTGTACAGCTCCCTTGTGTGCCATGTAGAGGTGTCGGGAACCAGAATGTGACGTCACTGTGAGGAAGCTGTAAGCAATGCACGTATGGATGGAGCTCCCTCGCGGCCATGGCCCCATCCCATTCAACCTCAAACTGACACCTAGCATATTTTTATCGGCTGCTTTGCACAAGAACTGACAGTGCTGCGCTAGGGGGAAGCTGAAGAGCCTCTGATCTAGCATAATAGAAGGCACGTGGCAACAGGCTGAACACAGGGTTGCAATCCACTTTTGGGTCACGACCCACCAGTTGAGAACCACGGATCTATAGTATTCCTTTTCACTCCTTCCCTGACAGATAGATAAAAGGTTATGTAGAGAGGTGAAGGGAGTAATTAGAGGATGCAAGAGCAGGAGAGGCCTATGACATCCAAGGAGTGAGGGGGTTGTGCTAGGGAACTGACTCGATTTTTCAATTTCGATTAAATCAATGTTACCTAAATCTCACCATTCATCATTATTTGTTAATAAAGCTCGTCTCCGGGCAAAACTTAACCCCCTCCCAGCAATTAATTGTTTTTGTTTAAATACCTTGTGAGGGGATGTTATACTGACCTAAGTCTGGTGTCCAGGTCCCTTGCAATCACCATTTTTGGATGGTCATGGACCTGTAATCCATTGATGCAGATGTACCTAAGCCAGCCGATTCCTGATGACACTCTTCTGCTGCACCTGCCGATACACACGCCAGTCTGGGCACACAGGACGGCAACAGAGCCCAAGATACATGCTAGAGGTAATGCGGTGGGGTGGGGGGGCTGCTATAGCAACTGGGAGTCTGCTTACAGGGCCCTGACGCCGCCACCAGCACCATAATGGTATATGGCAGCGGTGAAAGGATTAATCCCTATGACCTAGAAATAAGGGTTCCAATACCTTGCCGTGAAGATGGTCAACAATCCTGAAACAGCTATATGTAGTTTGGAGTAAGTGTGCCTGCCCACTATCCTAAATGAGAAATAAACATATTTTTTGGATTTGTGATAAAAGAAAGACATGCAGATAACTTCTGTTTGAAGAATTCTCTACTGCGCTTCTCAATAGTCTACTAGAGGACTTTTGATTGCTTTAGCCCCCCTCGCCATAACCCTCTGGTGACACTGCCCGTGCTTGACTTCATAAAAGGACTGAGCATGTTTTCTTCAGCCACTAGATGGTACTCTGCATATAAATCAGCATATGCTCTGCTACAACATTAGAAAATACTTTAATCTCTATTATATAGAGGTGGCAAAATTTCACAGCTTCTTTCTTTCCTTTTAGGTCCATTCACACCAGTCAAACCTATGGCAGGGGGCATTTAATATGTGAGTGCTTTATGTTAAGGAAGCCTAATCATTTGAATGGGCTGTTTAACTCCCCACAATGGACCAAAAATTCGACCTGCTGCATTTTTGCTGGCTGAAAGCAACACACGGTACATTGTTAAGATACATTAAGGTGCCATTAAAATAAATGGTACTGGAGTGGCTTAATGCATGTAACGTGTTACTGCACTTTGCGATAACATGAGCATTACTGCAGCATGATGGTGTCCATGGGCCCTAACCGGTGAGACTCATACACAGGGATCCCAACCTGACTGAAAGAAGCAATTTCAGGGAGGTGTCCCTCTCATTTCAGGGAGGTGACCCCCCCCCCCCCGGTCCACAGATGGAGGGTTAGGGGGGGCTGGGAGAGAGCACCCCCCTGAAATGATGGCAGATAGCACAGGAAGCAATAGCTTCTTTGCTATCTGCAGGTTTTTGTTTTTTTTAGTATTCTGACAGTTGCAGTCAGAATAAAAAAATAAAAAAAAAGGCATAAGAATGCATAGCTACATTCCTATTGGCTATTGCACTTTGCAATAGCCAATAGAAAACTAGCTATTGCACCCGCCCTCTGCTGCTTTCAATCACCAGAAGAGGACCTGATAGAAAAATTCAGGTCCCCCTCTGCTGATTGACAGCAGCAGTGGGCGGGTGCATTACCCAGTTTGCTATTGGCTATTGCAAAGTGCAATAGCCAATAGGAATCTAGCTATGCATTCCTATGCCTTTTTTTTTTCTTTTATGACTGACGACATGCCGTGGCTCCCGATGTCAGAAAAGAAAAAAAAAATTGCAGGGAAAGGTTTACTCTGCTCGATGGAGCAGAGTAAACCTTTCCGGGAAGTGTTTCTCTCCCGGGCGGCCGGGAGCCGTTATCTAATAGCGGGAGACTCCCGGTGCTTCCGGGAGAGTTGGGATGTCTGCATACACTTAAAACTAATTATTTTGTTTGTCCGGATTGCCACAGGCTCATTTGTATATATTAAGGATTTGAACAGGTTGCACATAGCACACAAAAACATGCACACAACCATAAAGAAGTTGTGCAATTGTAAATGTAATTTTGGCAGAATCTGGAGTTCTTTCCAAGCTGTGTTGTTTTATTTGCTTCCCCTTTTTAAGGATCTTCCCATTTCTGTGTCTTCATTGGCTTCCATGATTGGTTTGTTTCCACTAGGGACTCCATCTGCGTAGAAATGGTTGCCTGAGACTAAACTAAGGTTACATTCACACTAAGTGATTTGAGATTCCTGCCAAAGGAATCCCAAATCTCCTGTTTAGATGCGGCAGATGTTTCTGTTTAAAGTTAATGGACCAGTGGGTGACAATTTATTTGTGCCCACTTACATGGGATTGCGGCGGTCCGTTCCCCCTTTTTCTCCCCAGACTCTCTGTCTCTTGTTTTTCAGGTTGCCGCTTTAAGGGGATGGCCCCTTTAAATATTACTCACCTGTTTTGGCGGGAAAATTACAGAAATTTCAAGAACTTTCTGGAAGGCTCCTCAGCTCCCTATAAAAGGACGGCTCAATGTGGCAAAGGTCACTCTGGTAGCCTCAGACGGCATATCTGAGGCTGCATTTGCACCTGTGCATTCTGTGAACTGTCAGAACTTTTGCTCTGATTAAAGTCAGTATCATATTTATGGAAACAGGTAGGGATCTGAAGTTAAAGGAGAATCCCTACTAATCTACATAAATTAACTGATTATCTGTAGGGATGCACCGATACTAGTATCGGTGCTGATACCGAGTATTTGGGCGAGTACTCCTACTTGCCCAAATGCTCCGATGCCTGGCCCGATACCCGAACTTCCGGTATGAGGAAGCCGTGCAGTGAGTCAATACCTGCCCCCCGGCTTCCTGATTGGCCAGAAAGCCTGCTTCATGCTCCCTCGTCACCTGTTGATGAGAAAGCATGGAGCCAGCTCGCCTGTTATTCGGGAAGCCGGGTGACGAGTCATTACACGCCACCTGGCTTCCTTAAAAGAGAACTATAAAGGTGAGTGATTTCCACTCATCCTCATAGTTAGAGCCGACCTGTGACAAAGAAGATGTCACAGGTCGGCTCTATAGATCGGGAAGTGAGCACAAACATGTACTGATCTGCTCACTTCCCGATCATCTCCCTGCAGAGAGCAGTGGCTGTCAGTCACCATTCCCCACAGGGATTCCTCCCTCCCCGCTCCGATCCTCCAGCGCTGAGTAGAGGAACGAATGGGTGAGGGGGCGGACACAGCTGGCTCTGCCTCTAGATAGGCACAGCCAGCTGCTTTTCACACAGCTGGGTGCATCTCAACAGCATTGTTGGGATCCGTCCCGGCAGCGGCGCTCTCAGTATGTTGCGGGCAATAGCTTGCGATATACTGAGCTTTGGGTCACAGGAGGAGTTTAGTATATGCCCTCCCGTGACCCTAAAGAGAACTATGGGGAAAAACACTTCCCCTGTAGTTCTCTTTTAATGGGACTTTAATTGGTATTCAGAATAGGCGAGTAGCTGGAAAAAAATATCGGTACTCGATACCGAAAAACCAGCATTGATGTATCCCTAATTATCTGAGTTCTTTATATGCGCTAATTCAACGATGAAATAAAAATAATATTGTGCAAAAATATATATATTTATTAACTATAAAATCAGTGCAAATGAATGATCAAAATATTATTGGTGACAATAAATAACAAGATTTGAAATATGTTATGCAATTTATCAGCAAATATAACACTATGAAGTTAAAACCACAGGTTAATATTCCAAATATTGGTAAAACAGAACCATATCTCTCATGAATTGCAGATTGTGAAACTCTTAGTATGAGGTGATGACAAAAGAATGTGCAGAATTAGCACGTGACAGGCAAACATGTCTAAAGCTCAAAATCCTTACTATGTGTGAACCAATATGGTATGGTATGCTTTAATCGGCCACAATTTTGGAAGGGGAAGATACTATCTTATCTCAACTGACGCCACTCCTCATCTCACTTTACTGCAAAGTATACCCACCATTATACTGGTCTAGGCAATATCGGTCTAGGAATAATTTTGGATTTTTCTTCAAAACTTCTGGACCATGTCATTCCCCACACTCAGAACATGCTCCACTAGCAACCCCCCCCAAGGAAACATGCTCCACCCACTAGAAAGCCCCCAACCCCTGCCCCTAGTAGGGACTGTGTCAGGAAGTCCATGCCAAGGGGGCTGCTCATGCATCTGCACATGTGCATGCACTTGGCGTGGCTCATAGAGCCAGGCCGAGTGGCTCACCTCTCCGCAGGTGTGCGTGGATGCGCACATTGGAGGTATCACGGCGCCAAAAGGACTAATTAAACTGAGTCATTCTGAACCTCCGGTGAGGAGTGTTCATCAGCTTCTGTGTGACTGTGTTCCTGAACCCTGATTCATGCTTCTGTTTTCCTGTTTCTGACCCTGCTTGTTCTATGACTCTGATGATCTTCTGGTGACCCTGACCCCGGCATATCTTGGACTGTTTTGCCTTCTGCTCTGTACTCTGCTCTGTACTGCATTGTCTGCACAGCTCTGACCCCGGCTCTTCCTCTGACCACGATTCCTGCCTGCTGTTCTGTTACCACGCTGTCGACCTGGCCTGCCTGATGTTGATTCTTCTCGCCCTGCTTCCTTGCTGTGCGTTCCTGTGCAGCCATCCTCTGAAGCTTCTCAGAGCTCAGTGTTCTTCTTCGGCAAGTATTTCCTCCGGCATTCATGCCCCTCTGTGCCCCAACTCGCCTGAACCACGATCCAGGGGTTTGGGGACTAGAGTAGCCAGATAGGCCGCCTTCATCACCTCAAGCTCCATAAGGTACGTGACAGACTGCAACAGATGACACCCTGCAAAATCTCTGGTACTGTAAGATAAGTCACCAGCACTCAGAAGTTCAAAGTGCTAACAGTCTATTTTGTTGAAAATGCATCACATAGGACATGTAGCCAAAGTTTCAGGGTTGCATATGGTCCCTTTCCCCTTTAAAATAAAACAGAATATGTTTGCATTATGAACTGCTGAGTGCTGGTGACTTATCTTCCAATACCTACAGGGTGACAACGCAATAAAACATTTGGGAGACGTTCATGGCATGATCACCAGATATTCATTTAAAATAAACTGCAGAATGACAATTTTGGAATCACATTCGTTAAAGTTCAAATGAGATTTTAGTCATTGGGTTTAGATATCTTTAAGATGTCATCAGACCCAATGGGCTGAGGAACCTGTGAGACATCCAAGAAATAAAGACCGGTTTTGTAGTATTATATATACCTGGTCCCGGAATGCGGGAATACAGGCCTCTGCGCTATAAAACAGTTACATAGAGACGTAAGAGGAACATGATATCATCGCTCTCGGCCTTTGGGCACGTTGTCGGATTCCTCATTATTATTAAAACATTGGGGAGCATCGCCAGGTCTATTGTTGCACTTTTTTATGGCACAAAAATATATGGTGCCAGGGAATAAGTTGGGGTTTTAATAAAGGCTAATAAAAAAGATCTGAAGAAATAAGAGGCTTGTCAATTCTTTATTTTATCTAAAAACATAAAAATAAGGTAAAGTATATTGTGAGATATAATGAAACACATAGTTTACAGGATCCGGGTCTCTGGTCTGCCATTAAAGTTTGTACAGCTGTATATTCTGGCTGCCCACAGGAGATTGGAGGAAATCGGGCTGGTCTGTAACCAACGAGGGCAGGAAGACAGAGGAAGAAAAGACAATGTCCTTTTATTTCAAGTAGAACTTTACAGAGATGTCTCTTTTACTTATTTCCATATTTTATTTTTAGATGCCTCTTTTACTTATTTTATTTTTAAATACTCCAGGGGTTGGTGTCTCCTTTTGGTGCTGATCCCAACATGTTTTTACTTTTAAATACTGCCTAACAAAATACAAAGCTATAGAGTTGAGTTCTTTATTTTATATTTGACATAGGTTGGAATGAGCCTAGTTAGTTCCAAATAGAAAGACTGAAACATTCTTAAAGTGATATTAAGGCCTCCTTTAAATCCTTTAAAATATTTCCTACAAGGAGACTCTTCTTTGCTAGAGGCTGTTGCCGTTTTTCTTTTAAACATTTTTAATTCCTCGCTTTCTAGTGGGTCCCCGCAGCAATCTTCCTCCTTCCCCCTGTGCGGGTGCCACCATAGTTTTAATGGGGACACCCGTGCGGGCTCGTGCCTGCAGTGGCTGTGTGCGTCCATAGACTCTCACAGCCCTGTGGCAGGCCACGCCCCTTCCCTCTTTGATTGATGGCAGAAAGAGTCTATGGCTCCTCTGCCATCAGTATCCTCCCACCGCAACCAGGAAGTTTGGGGAACGGAAGATCGCTTCAGGACCGGTGCGGGGACGGGCGTAGCTGACAGGTAAGTGTGTGTGTGTGGGGGGGGGGACTGGGGGAGAAAAAAAAGGTGCTGGGCCCTTTTTACCCTAATGCAATAAGGTTAAAAAAAACGCCCAGACCTTAATACTACTTTAATGGCATAAAGAAGAACTCCAGGCAAGATAAAAATGTAACCCTTGCAGTGTAGCTAACAGCACTGCATGGGTTAACTGTCAGTTTTTGTCTGGGGGGAAAAATAATAATAATAATAATAATAAACATATATTCACCTGAACCTCAGTCCCACCTGGCTGCTAAACTAGACCCTGCAGCTTCTCCTCCCCACCGCTCCAGCAGCATATCTTTTGTATATTGCACTCTGGAGCAAAATGAGCACTTAGCCCTTGCATTGCGGGGGTAGCCACTTCAAGTGTTACGTTTTATTCTGCCTAGAGTTACCTTTAATGCCATGTTTCATATTATACTCATATTAAGGGTGTAACATAAAACATGATGACATTTCCAGTCCCCCCAAAATTCCATCCTGCCCCTCTACGTACCAGAATCACAGGGTTTTTCTCTTTGCAGGCTCCTGACATTGTCTGAATCTGGCATGGCTGATTGTGTGGCTCCACCCACACAACCATGTCATTCATTTACAGATCTTTGACGGGATCTGTCGTATGTTACATACCGTGGGCACTACACTTTTCATGCTTGAGTGAGCATTATATATGTCTGAGCCCTGTTCATTAGGCTGTACTTTACATATTCCTGACCCCTTCACTCTGTGCATTACATATTTCTGACCCCTAAACTCTGTGCATTACGTACTTCTGACCAGTGGTGTCACAAGGGGGGTGCGGCCCGCAACAGGGTGACACCATTGGAGGGGTGACTGACTTATTTTGGTGTCAACCCCCTCTGAAAAGTCGGGCACTTGGTCATGGACCGAATGCCCAACAGTATCAGGAGATAGAGGAGGGGACTCGGCGACATACCTTATCCCGCCGGGTGACTGTTCCCTCTTCTCTCTGCCAGCATCCATCACCAAGATGGCCGCCGGCAGGTATCAGAAGAGTGCTGCGCGTGTGCGATGACGTCATCGCGCACGCATGTGGTGGCCAGTCGGTGGGGTGACACCCGGTAACCGCTCCGGGTGTCACCCAGGTTTGGGACGTCCCTGCTTCTGACCCCTAAACTCTGTACATTACGTATCTCTGACATAGCTGCACATTTACCCAGGCTTGACAAAGAGGCAGAGGCTTGACAAAGAGGCAGAGGCTTGACAAAGAGGCAGAGGCTTGACAAAGAGGCAGAGGCTTGACAAAGAGGCACCGCACTCCATACCTCGCTGGGACCACCTTCTCCACAGTTGCTCCATCCCTTGCTGGATATTTCTTCACTTGAAGTGCCTGTCGGCACGAACGCCCCGAGCTCAAGCCGCCACGGCTCAGCCTGGCCAGCTGAGCGCGTGTTACCTTTCAGTTTTTGTCTTCTTGTGTCATTCATTGCTGCTACATCGGGCATAACATCTAACAAGGACCGCATATCTCCAACACGCATAACCCGTGGACTATCGGACATTCCTTCAAATGCTACCCTTATTCAGCCATGACTCCACATGAATGACGATATTCACATCTGCCTTGATGTTACATACACCCCTTATGGTCACCATCTAAAAGTGAGTCCCTGCATCTTTTCACGTATATATTGCTTCACACCCACCATACCACTAGAAGTAGTTCCCCAGGTAGTAGTGCTCCTTTTTATGTTTTTTTGTTGTCTATTCCAGGTACAGTGCATCTCTCCCTGCTAAAAGGAGAGCGCATTGTTGTTATCAATACTCTGTGTTCATTATTCCCCCATCATTGCCCCAGTAGTGCGCTTATCCTTTTCTTAGTTTTAATATCTCTGACCCTTGAACTCTGTATATGATGTAATCCTGGCCCCTGAACTCTGTCCATTACATAATCCTGATCACTGTTACATACTCCTGACCATTGAAATCTGTACACAAGGCTATACATTACATACTCCTGACCATTGAAATCTGTACACAAGGCTGTACATTACATACTCCTGACCATTGAAATCTGTACACAAGGCTGTACATTACATACTCCTGACCATTGAAATCTGTACACAAGGCTGTACATTACATACTCCTGACCATTGAAATCTGTACACAAGGCTGTACATTACATACTCCTGA
>NW_017306941.1:679042-717460 GCF_000935625.1 Nanorana parkeri | reverse complement strand
ATTACATACTCCTGACCATTGAAATCTGTACACAAGGCTATACATTACATACTCCTGACCATTGAAATCTGTACACAAGGCTGTACATTACATACTCCTGACCATTGAAATCTGTACACAAGGCTGTACATTACATACTCCTGACCATTGAAATCTGTACACAAGGCTGTACATTACATACTCCTGACCATTGAAATCTGTACACAAGGCTGTACATTACATACTCCTGACCATTGAAATCTGTACACAAGGCTGTACATTACATACTCCTGACCATTGAAATCTGTACACAAGGCTGTACATTACATACTCCTGACCATTGAAATCTGTACACAAGGCTGTACATTACATACTCCTGAACACTCTGTACACTGTGATTGCAGCAGTCAGGAGTGTGCAATGTACAGCACAACATGCAGAGTTTAGCTATCAGGAGTCTGTATTTTATGACACCGCATACAGTGCTAGTGGTCAAGATTATGTAATGTACAGTAAAGATTTGTAGGTAGTGAACCCATTTTGGCACAGCAGGCATCCCAAACTGAAAAAAAAATAATTTCAGGGAGGTGCCCTCTTCCCCATCCCCCCTCCCTATCCACGGGGAGAGGGAGGATGGGGGAAAGGGCACTTCCCTGAAATGCTGACAGATAGCAGAGGAGCTAATGTTTCCCTTGCTATCTGCTGGGATTTGTTTTGCATTCCGACAGCGGCTGCCATCAGAAAAATTATTTTAAAAAAACAACTGATAGCCAATAGCAGCCTAGCTATTCATTCCCATGCTATTTCAAATTTCAATAGCAGGCTGGCTATTGCACCCGCCCACTCATGCGATCAATCAGCAAAGGTGGACGTAAAGGAGAGGTGGACGTAAAGGAGAACTTCAGGTCCACCTCTGCCGATTGACAGCAGCAGTTGGCTATATGCCATTCTACCTGCCACCCCCCACATGAATCAAAGAGATGCCACCTGAGACAACAGCCTCTTTAAAAGATATAAGCTGCAGATTTAAAACTATTGACTTTTAAAACCACAATAACATTTTTGAAGCTTATATGAGATTTTAGTGGTTAGGTTTACGTTAAAGGGATGAAAGTCTCCAGGATTGATGCGGATAATGAAATGCAATAATTACTGATTTGCTGTAGTTAATCAAATCTCCCCTTGTATCATTAACATTGATGTGAGAAGACGGAACCACTAGAGGGCGCGTCTGTGTGCAGACACAACAACGTATCCTACAAACACTACAAGGCCGTCTTTGACTTAATAGAAATGTATTATCTTATGAGCCAAAAAAAATGAGATTAAACTGAAAGTGCCTCATTGTGACCCTGCTCTCAGCTATTACTGCGTGGATTGCACGAGCCCGCGTGCTGAGATCCACAGATTTGATTTTTCTTTACTTTTTCACAGGATCGCACAACTTTTTCATATTCCCTGCTTCCGAAAGCTGTCGCGGAATGGACGTCACCGCTAAACACAAACATATGGTGATAACAGAAAACCTAAACAAACCGAGAGCTGGGAGATCGCATCTCATAACAACACGGCTTCACATGGCAGAGCATACTGAGACTTCCTTGTAGGTTTTCTTTAATCTCTCTGAAAAAAGGTCTAAAAAAAAACCATTAGTAGTTTTAAAATAGGTTAAAAAAAGATGCAGTCCCCCATAAATAGAAATCCCTAAAAAATGGAAATGATCTGATGAATAGATCACAAATAAGTAATGTAATATAACAACATTTATTGTATTTCAAAACTATACTTATAAAAGACACCTATAACACGACACTTAAAAACAGTTAAAACAACGCTTCCCTGGAATCACCTGTGTATAATGATGCGGGTACTGAACATATGAATCTCCTACCGGGCAGGAAGTCTCTGATGTGAGTGAGATACAAACATATCCACAGTAGAGAAAACGGAGTTGTACTCACATTATGTGTAACCGGTAAAAAGATAATCCTAATTGGATCCCACAACGATACATGCATGTAGTTGTTTCGGAAGGAATGTATCCTTGTGTAGCAGTTTTACTCCATATGATCCGGATCTTTGATGAATCTGAAGTTCCATAGGTGCTTATCTCTCCATTTGATAGCCTTATTTCTTGCAGTGGTGTGAGTGCAATCAACCCTAAACAGTGGAGCCTCCAATGTGGGTTCTCGACCTAAACGGCAGCACTGTAGAGTGAAGTGTGGTGGGGTCTCCACAGCGGTGTACCCAGTGACACGGCAATGACACAGCACGAGACGGAGGCTGCGTGCACAACACACTGGCTTTAACTTGCCCGCGTCTCCTGGTTTAGTGTCTCGGCTGCAGTAGACAGTGCCTCGCTCCTGTCTCTCGGGTTTTGCTGTGGTAGACTGGAACCGCTGTCACCGCGATCGGCGATATCCGCATCGGGTTTGATAGGTCTACTTCCTTTGGAGGCTGTAGGGGTTCTTTGCTCTCGTTCTCACCCGAACGTGTAAAGATCAATAGACGGTGTCCTGGGAAGCTGAGACACACGCTATCCTGACGCGTTTCCTCCCGATGCCGGGGCTTCCTCAGAGGGGCGTGTGTGTAAAGTCCTGCATGGGTGTACTTAAGTAGTCATACTTTTTATCAGTCCATGACAGGAGTGAGCTTGGAGCGGTGACTACTTTACAACACACACGGGGACCATGGGGAAAGTAGCCACCCTCCGGAAGTAAGGACAGTGTCGGTAACAATTCAGAGATGGTTTGAGGATCTACAGCCGAGTGATACACAAATAAGATACATTTTGTGAATAGTTAGGATACTTGAATTAATTTTTAGGTTTTAACTCCTGAGTTTAGTGTCACTTTAATTATGGGTGCATCAGACCCAACTGGTAAGTTATGTCTGACAATTTAGGTAAATCCTAAGGGAACCGTTAGTTTAAGTCAGCTAAATAGATTTCGGGTCCATCAAAACAAAAGGTGTTCAATGTCTTACAGTTAATTTTACTTAAAAAACAACCGCAGCCTGAGTAGAAAAACCTATCCCCTGCCAGCATGCTGTACCCTTGCTGTCTGTGTGGAAGCAGTGGTCTCTCTGCAGAGGGACCTCTGCTCAGTTAGACCTCTAGTTTTGCAAAGAACAAAGCTTATGTTCACTGCTGATTGCAGCGCTCTGGTTCTGACTCAGGCAGGGTTTGGATTAAGATCATCATGGGCCTGGTGCTGAGCATTTCGGTGGGCCTTTTTATGGAAATGTTGACAGCCACTAGTGCCCTCTTCCTCCTGTCCGGGCTGTGATTTGTAGTCTCGCTACATCTTGGAGCCGGAGGTGGGGCGCCAGGGCCGGGCTGCAGCTGTGAGCCTGGTAGATCTGCCACTGAATCCAAGTTGTAGAGAGAATACAAATCTCAGCAATACGTTATACAGCAATGCAGAATACCAGCCTGATGTCTTCAGGGTCACAGGAGGGCTGTGCGGGGTTTCAGGGGGGCTGTGGAGGTTCTCAGTAGGCTGCTTAGGCTCTTAAGGTGGCCAGTGTAGGCTCTCTGGTGGTCAGTGTGGGCTTTGGGTGGTCAATGTGGGCTCTAGGTGGTCAGTGCGGGCTCTAGGTGGTAAGTGTGGTTTCTAGATGGTCAGTGCAAGCTCTTCTTGGTCAGTGCGGACTCTTGTTTGTCAGTGCGGGTTCTTGTGGGTCAGTGCAAACTCCGGGTGGTCAGTGCGAGCATCAGTGCGGGCTCCAGATGGTCAGTCCAGCCTCTAGGTGGTCAGTACAGGCTCCGAGTGGTCAGTACAGGCTCCGAGTGGTCAGTGCAAGCTCCGAGTGGTCAGTGTGGGCTCTGAGTGGTCAGTGCGTGCTCTGGGTGGTCAGTGCGGGCTCTGGGTGGTCAGTGCGGGCTCTCACCTGGTATGCAGAGTGACACTGGCTCTCTATTCAGGCGGTGACCAGCCACAATCAGGCTGCAATGGCCCTCTATTCAGGCATATTGGAATAGGCCTGAATAGAGGGCCGCCGCTGCCTGATTGCGGCTGGTCACCGGCCCGGATTGCCATCGGGCATACCAAGGCGATCCGGGTCAGACGGCTGGGCCCAATTGCAGGGGCGGGCCTGGAGCAGCAACTCCACCCGCCCCTATGTTATTCCAGCCCAGGTTTCAGCACGGGGCATGTTGGATTTCTGTAAAGAGATGACTGCTTCCCCTCAGAGAGCAATAATCCTTCTCTACAGCATGCTGGCAGGGGCCAGGTTATTCTTATCATGCTGTGGCTGCTTTCTAAAGAAAGGTATTTGCACTCCTTTTGTTTTAATGCACCTGGAATGTATTTAGCTGAAGGTTCTGTTGGGCTTTATAGTCCAATTGAAGTCTCTTTCCTTTTTATCCCTTTACACTCCTGCACACCCCAGTGTTGTGATTTGTGACATGTTTGGAAATGCTTTAAATACCCTTTCCTCTCATTGCAAATGCTGCTTCGGCATATGCTGCTCCGGTTCTCCCACTCCAGTGCTCTGTGTTGGCATAGCTGAGTAACAGATACATACTGTAGCACAGGGGTGGGCAACTCTGGCCCTCCAGTTGTGCTTTAAATACAAATCCCATTATACCTTTGCCTCTGGGAGTCATGCCTGTGGCTGCCAGAGTCTTGAAATGCCTCATTGGACACGTAGTTAAACAGCTGGAGGGCCGAAGTTGCCCACCAATTAGGGTTGCCACCTGTACAGGATTCACCCGGACAGTTTGGGTTTTGAATGCTGTGTTCGGGTTTCATGGCAGCAGAAACCCGGACACAAGATGTCAGGCAGACAGGGGAAACAAAAATTAAGATATGGGCTACTGGCCCCCCACTGAAAATAGTCTCAACTGTGATATTTACATATGAATGGGCAGTGCTATTTACATATGAATACGCCACGGCTCATTCTCCCCAAAAAATGGCCGTGCGTTGCTAGAGTGTTCGGGTTTCACTTGAAGAAAAGGTGGCAACCCTGACACCCATGCCCTAGCACATGGTTAAGCAAGAGTCTTCACGCAGATTTGTAAGGCAGTGGAAGAGATATAACATGACTGACCAAGTCTGTTACTAAGTGCTGATTACTAAATCTACTAGGTCTAAATGTGGTGCCTATGATACTGTCGTATGTAGACATCCTGTACAACTGGAGGTACGACAATGAAAATGGAGATTGATAGTCCAATGTCTTACTACGTATCTATTTCTGTGACCAGCGCTTTGAATACTACTGTACATTGCTACGGTGTATAGGTTGGAACATTTCACACCGTGTGACAGCCCCAGGGTGATCGGGATTTAAATACACCACTAGCTTGAGGGCCACTTGCATTATCTTTCATTTAAACAAAATCTGCTGACAGCCGCGTCGCTCTACGTTTGACACTGCTATATTTTCACACAAGTGAAAGAAAAACACAGCAATCTTGACACAGATTTGGCACCCTTTAGAGAAACCTTTACCGCTTGAGCAAATTAAAACTGCAAGCTTTGGAAACCGCTAAGGTCTCCCCTCTAGGCATCAAGACCTGCGCTGCCTCTACAGCCTGTCATTGAAAAGCTCTACTCCCGTCCAAAACGTTCCCATTAGATAGAATGCAGAAGAAGAATTCAGTGCTGTCTGTGTCGCTGATGAAGAGATTTCCTCGCACTTTCCGACCCAAAGACATCAGGACAAGAAATTGGACAATGGGACAGGAACTCATAGACAGCAATAACAACCTTATGGATGGTCTGACCCTTCTCCCCTCTAATTAAAAGTTAACAAAAATAAAAGTTTTTAAACCATTTTCTACTATAACTTGAAATCAAATGTATCAAACCACAAAAAAAAAAAGGTGTTGGTGGCAGCTGGGCATCTAAACTAGTATTAAACTCACGCTTTTCTCAACAATGAATCCAGATCAAACAAATATACATCGCCCAGTAAAGGATTTATTTACATTTTTCCCCCAAGCACTTACAGTCATCATGTTTCCAAACAGCTTCACCTCTCTCAGCTCAGCTTCCCTGAACTTCCTGTCCAGTACAAGCTCACATGGAACAGAGCAGTCTCCAGCAGCTCTCCATGTACTAGTTTGGAGAAGGAAAGAGGTAGAGCGGGGAGCAGGGAGGAGAGTAGCTTGTCTTGTTGTGTCTGAGTGTTTGTGGAGACACTCACAGCTTACTAGCACACACAAGTGTGGTGCCATAGGACCTCCCAAGGGAAAGGAGCCACCCTAAAACAGGATATCAGGACTAGAGCTCATTATTATTATTATTATGCAGGATTTGTATAGTGGCAACAGTTTGCGCAGCACTTTACAATATAAGGAAGACATTACAATCACAATACAATTCAAGACAAGATGAGAAGGAGGGCCCTGCCCGTGAGGGCTTACAATCTAAAAAGGGAGGGGACAGTGATGCATGAGGAGGTAGCTGTGTGGGGATGAATTGTTTGAGAACGTGATGGTTCATGGGACCAGCTGATTCTGCAGGAAACACACTTTTAAACATCAAGGAGCAGCACCCACTGTAAGTGATTAAGAGCTGATTCACACCATATGCGTTGGGGCTGTGCTGGCCGTTGTTTCGTGCAGCCCTAAGGCAAGATAAGGCAATTTGCCTTGTTACTGATGGGCTTGGTTCACACCACCGTGTTGCGATGGGAACGTGGTGGTGTGTGCTGGAAAAAGTATGGTATGCTGTTCCATTACTGTGGTGGAGATGAGTACTGCTTGGACCAAGCTTTTCTTGACATTTTAACTGTTACTGCAAATAAAAAAAGTATCAAATACCTATATTGCAACTGAAGCCCAAACTTTTTTTTTTTTCATTTTGGATAGAGTAAGATAGTGTTATAACCCCTGTGTGGTGCCACAGCTTTCATATAGTTAATAATATTTCATATGCTGCCATCTTGTGGTTACTTTCTTTATTACGCCCTTTTTCTGTATTTCCTCCCCCTGTATAATGTGACACCTCCTTCTTCCTGTGCGTTCCCCACAGCCATTTTGTGGTCATGTGCACATGAGGAGGAAGGCATTACCTTTTTTTACCTGCAAATACCAAAATTTTAACCATCTGCGACATCCTATTGTTTGCCAGTAACCTGCTGGATTCAATAAAGATCTTAATGGATAAAGACTGTCTGCGCTGATTGTATCTGCTACATACTGGCCAGGCATAGAGGTCTCAGGAAGGGATAAATCACTATTTCAACAATTGGAGTCAGAATATCCTGTTAGTTTTTTTTCCCACCCATTGGGGAGATTTTCCTTCACTTCCTGTCTGATAGCCACAACTCCAAAGTGAGGGAAATCCCTGGTGGTCACCAGGGTCACTAGAACTGGTTTCCCCATTGGAAGATTTCCCATCTATTCCTGTTCTGGTGACAACCCAACATTTGGGAATTTCTTTTCACTTTCAGTGATAACATTCACCAGGACAGACATAGAGAGTGAATCTCCCTAACGGGGACACAGACAGCAATAAAAACCTGGCAGGTGATCTAATCCCTCTGCACTATATCATAAACTAAAATAAAAGCGTTGGCATCAGTTTCACTATGCTTCTCGGCCTTTTGGCTAAGATCAAAGTGTAGTATCTGTTCTTATCAGTTTTCGGTGGGGAAAAGAACCGTCCTTGCGGGGGATGGTTACTTAGTACTCGCTGAAGTGAAAGAGCGTGTGGGGCGGCTTCCTGTGAGAGGGGAACCACTCAGTACATGGCTTTCTGACTGAACGGATGCAAAGCTTGGTCTGGCTCGAGGGTTCGGGAGCGTCAGAAGCCCGTGGTGTTGTGCCCCCTGGGGGTGGCGTCCCAGGGGTGCATCAGAAAATCACTTAGGGTGTGGGACCCCACAAAGTGATTCACTGTGCACTAGGTCACGACACCATCTTGCATTTTCTGCACTACGCCTCCAAGACAGGCCTTATGGCTAGTCTGGGGCAATTTTTTATGCACCCGGCCCCTAAGGCCTGTCAGAGTGGTGCACTGACACTTTAGATTTATTTAAGCACTCTATCCACGTTTGGCACTTTTTCATTTTAAATTTGGACCCACAGATGCTAAAAGGTGCAGGTTTCTTCGGGGCTTAATCCTGACGCTGGGAGGAGATTCTGTGCCTCCTATGGGGTTCTCTGTCTCCTCCCACCCAGGAGGTGGGTCTCTCTTCGGGAGAGCCCACTTGCCTAGTACTGTGAGGGACCTGTTCCGGCAGGTCCCCGAAGGAAATGGGTCCACCGGCCTTCGGGCTGGTGGACCAACAGTCTCAACCCCTGTCAGGAGCCTTGTGCCCCGGGGGTGTCGGGAAATTAGGTCCCTTCTTTGGAAGGACCTTGCACCCTTGTGCACGTTTTTGTGTGCTGTGATTTCACGGTTGCACTTTTTTTGTTCACAGGGTGAAGTTTGTTTAGACGCACGTCCACGGGCTTCCAAAAAAAACAACTTGTCCGTTTCTATTTGCACTAAGGGCTTGTTCACTCTACTGACAGTGCATTCCAGCACGGTTAGCTGCTGGAACGTACTGTATTGCATACTAAACTCCACCCTGCATTCTGGGGCAGGAGGGGGGTGTCGCGGTGAATTGAAGTCAATGATACCGCAACCACAACCCCTGCCCGCAGTGTGATTGCCCGCACCAGAACGCGTGGCACATCAATGCCTGTGTTCCGGTCCAGTGCGATCACAAAAAATACTGCATGCAATATTTTTTGCGATTGCACTAGCTTTGTTGTGTCACACATTCTGGTGCAGACGATTGCACTGCGAGCGGGGGGCATAGTTGCGGTGTCATTGACTTAAATGCACCGCCATGCCCTCTCCCACACCAGAACGCAGGGGCGATACAGTGCGTTCCAGTAACTAACTGTCAATCAGTACTGACCCGTCTGGTAGTGCAGGAGATCTAAGTTTTCATCTATTGCGGGTAGGTCAAATTCACAGGTCTTGTCCCTCCCACACCCTGTGACTATTCAGTAAAAGGAGAAGCAGCACATTGATGATCTCATCCCTCTGTCACTCTGCTCTCTCCTTCTCTCGTTGTGCTCTGGTATGAACTGATTGACTCCTTCTGCTGCTTCTCCCTCTCCCAGTCTGCTATAAAGGGACTGACCGAAGCTGATATCATGTCAAATTTAGATACGTTGCTTGCAATTAAAAATACATTTATTGATGAATACAGGGCTCCATTAATGTATGCCTTTTCAATCTGGAGTTCAGTGTTAATAATCCTGAGAGAGGAAAATCTTCCAATGTACTGAGCTTCACTGGCAAGAAATAAAATCAGCTGATCCTTGCAAGCTCTGTCTATATCCAGAGGCCATATAAGCATGTAAAAATAGAAACACATACCAGAGCGCATCGGATCGTGCAGATAAAACACCTTTTAATGAATAAAAAATGATGCAATTGCACTTACAATAAGATAACTTGATCAGAGCATATCACAAGTACTGTATATTCCCAGTGGAATGTCAGGTCACACCAACAAGATACTGACAAACTATGTAGCCGGCAACAGGAGAGACGCGAGCAGGGATGGGAATCTCTGGAGGGAGCGCTGTGAGAACCATGGGGTAGAAGTATGCAGGCCCGTTCCCAAACTTACTAAAAGAGGACAATACTTGCACCCAAAAAACACTAACACGTTTCCGGGGCCCACAATGAAGGGGCATGAGCCCTAAGACATGTTAGTGTCAGCATCCCCTTTCTGACATTCCATTTGGAGTTTTTATTTGTGATATGCCCTGATCAAGTTATGTCATTAAAGGCGCAATTTTATCGTTTTTATTAATTAAAGGAGAACTATGAGGTGAGTGCTTTTCACTCACCTCATAGTTCTAGCCGACCTGTGACAATGAGACTGTCACAGGTCGGCTCAGTAGATCGGGAGGTGAGCGAACACATACCGGCGTTCGCTCACCTCTCGATCCTGTCACGGCTCTCTGCCGTGATAGGGGAGGGGCTGGATTCCCCCCTCCCCACTCCGATCCGCCAGCGCTGGCTGGCGGAACGGACGGGGGAGGGGCGGGTACAGCTGGCTCTGCCTCTAGATAGGCAGAGCCAGCTGTCAGTCACGCAGCTGGGCGTATCCCGGCACAATTGTCGGGATCCGCTTCAGCTGCGCGGCTCAGTATACCGCGAGCAACAGCTCACGGTATACTGCGGCGTCTCAGTATACCGTGAGCTACAGCTCGCGGTATACTAAGCCTAGGGTGACGGGAGGACACTAGTTTGTGTCCTCCCGTTACCCTAAGGAGAACTATGGGGAAAAGCCTTAACCCCATAGTTCTCCTTTAAAGATGTTTATATCTGCATGACCTAGTGCGCTCTGGTTTATTTTTCTAATCCTGAGAGAAGCTTAGTTAGCCTTACAGAGAGTTTCTTGTCAGTCAGGCCAGGCCTGACCCTTAGACTTGAACAGAGCAGTAAAGCACGGTCATTATATAGCATTACTAAGCAGGAAGCAGAACATGTCTATGTAATAAGCCTACATATACTTATTTATAGAGAGCCTCTTATCCTGTAGGGCAGACAGGACCTATGGGATGGCAATACGTGAACAGAGCAGTTCACAGTTATATTGCTCCATAACTAATCAGGAAGCAGAGCCTGTAGGTTTAATAAACCTACATATACATATTTACAGATAATCTCTTGTCATGCCGGCCAGACAGGACCTATAGACATGCACTGAGTGAACAGGGCAGTAAAGCACAGTCATTATGCACTATTACTAAGCAGGAAGCAGAGTCTGTAGGTTTAATTAACCCACATATACATATTTACAGAGAGTCTCTTGTCCTGTAGGCCAGACAGGACCCATATAATGGCACAAAGTGAACAAAGCAGTGAAGCATAGTCATTATATAGTATTACTAAGCAGAAAGCAGAGCCTGTATATGTAATAAGTCTACATATACATATTTACAGAGAGTCTCTTGTCCTGCAGGTTAGACCTGACCAATAGAATGGTACTAAGTGAACATAACAGTAAAGCACAGTCATTGTGCAGTATTACTAAGCAAGAAGCAGAACCTGTATATGTAATAGGCCTACATAAACATATTTACAGAGGGTCTCTTGTCCTGCAGACCAGACCTGACCCATGAACTTGTAATGAGTGCTAGCAGCACTACTGAGTGAACAGGGCAGTACAGCACAATCATTATGCAGTATTACTAAGCAGGAAGCAGAGCCTGTATATGTAATAAGTCTACATATACATATTTACAGAGAATCTTTTGTCAGTAAGAATGGCAATGAGTGAATAGAGCTGTAAAGCACAGTCATTGTGCAGAATGACTAAGCAGGAAGCAGAACCTGTATATTTAAAAAGCCTACATATACATATTTACAGATCTGCAGTCCAGACCTGACCCATAGACCTGCACTGAGTGAATAGAGCAGTAAAGTGCAGTCATTATGTAGCATTATTAAGCAGGAAGAAGCGCCTGTGTATGTAACAGGCCTACATATACTGTACATATTTACTATATAAATATTAACAATATATTGACAAGTGGGTCTCTTGTCCTGTAGGCCAGACAAGACCCGTAGAATGACAATAAGTGAACGGAGCAGTTCACAGTCACTTTATAGTATTATACATGCACATTCATTATATAGTATTACTAAGGAGGAAGCTGATAGTGTCTATGCAATAAATCTACATATACATATTTACAGAGAGTATTTAATAAATCAGGCCAGACCCATAGACGTGCACTGAGTGAACAGAGAAGTAAAGCACAGTCATTATGCAGCATTACTAAGCAGGAAGCAGAGCCTGTCTAGGTAATAAGGCTACATATGCATGTTTACAAACCATACACACAAGCATGTTTTTAAAAAACCAGAGTCACAGATAAGTTTATATACATCAATAAAATACACAATGTAATCTATAATACAGTAAAAACATTAAATTCCCCCCACTGCATCACAAGAAGAGTTATATTTATGAACTTGTGCCTCATTCGTATTCAATTTTCAGGAAAGGGATCTTTGGGGATAATGGGCTCATCACACAGACCAGATGCTAGATGTGACATCTGTATTTACTTTCTTACTCCTTATTTAGGGTGACACTATATAAGCATTCCATTCCCACTGCTGGAGCGCTCAGTGACAGGCTGCGCTAGTGACATAAGTGAGCCCGCATCAGCCTCGTCTGGGCCAAACCACAAAGGAGCCTCTCTGCCGCTCGACACTAATGACCACAGTGCTGGATAAATCCTGTCACTGCTATAGAAGACATGCTGGAATGAGCTCTCAGTTTATTTTCCCAAAAGAGTATGGGAAAGTATAGCTGCAGCCATCTGGCCAATCCCATATAGGACTGCAAATAGTTGAGTATTTCCTGTGTCTGTGGTCCTTTTCCCCCCCGGGACTGGAAGCCTTCCACATTCCTGGGAACAGCAAATAGAGGAAGGACTTTGAAATGGTATTCTAAAGACAACATCTGTGCAGCATGCAGCGTACACACAGGAAGACATCACTGCAGTGCCTACGATTCCGTGCCCCTAAATAGTATCAGACTTTGCTAAAGAAGAATTCCACTTAATACTCTATGGGGGAATGTATCAAAACTGGAGCAGACAAAATCTGGAGCAGTTGTGCAAGGCAATCAGTGGCGTAACAGTCACCATAGCGACCCAGGCAGCCGCTATGGGGCCCGCGGCACGGCCAGGACATCTCCCTGATGCCGTGCGGGCCACCTGGGTCGCTATGGTATCTGGCTTTCTGTTTGGGTTATCAGGTGGGCGTAACTAGAAATCACAGGGCCCCATACAAAACTTTGCTATGGGGCCCTGTGATTTCTAGTTATGCCCCTGAAGGCAACCAATCAGCTTCTCTCTTCAGTTTGCTGTTAAGATTTGAACATGAAAGAGAGAAGTATATTACAAAGCATACAACTACAAAAGAAGAAGATGGGGTCCCCATGCACAGCACACTTCTCTACCCTGTGTGTTTGATGCATTGTGCGATACATCGGTTCAAGACAACTGGTTTTCTTTCAAGTAGAACCTTAGTTAAAATTTGTATTAACATTTGCAGTGGGGCTACCCCAGCACTGCAAGGGTTAACTGCTCGTTTTTACCTATGGCAAGTAACAAATGAGCCAGCCAGCTCTTAGACCTGTCCCTGGAGCGTCTCTCTCCCTCCTCGAGTCATCACATCCAATACAGTGTATAGGACATGAAGACGCCGAGGGACATAGCATCCCTACAGAAGGGGAGACAAGCTGTAGGGAGCACTGTCACAACCAGACGGCTCAGAAGTTCGGGTGAGTATAACTTTTTTACTTTTGCCCCTAGGCAAAAAGAGTAGTTAACCTTTCCAGTGTGGTGGTCAGGCGGATCCAGGGTCTAGTCTCGGGAGGGGCACTGCCAGAAAATAAGCCCCCCCAAATCTGGCTTCACCATTGCCACTGTGCCCATCCAGAGTGCGGAGGTCAGTAAAGTGATGCAGAGCGCGGAGGTCAGTAAAGTGACGCAGTGCGCGGAGGTCAGTGAGGTGACGCAGCGCGCGGAGGTCAGTGAGGTGGCGCAGCGCGCGGAGGTCAGTGAGGTGGCGCAGCGCGCGGAGGTCAGTGAGGTGGCGCAGCGCGCGGAGGTCAGTGAGGTGGCGCAGCGCGCGGAGGTCAGTGAGGTGACGCATTGCGCGAAGGTCAGTAAGGTGACGCAGTGCGCACAGGTCAGTAAGGTGACGCAGTGCACAGAGGTCAGTAAGGTGACGCAGTGCAGAGGTCAGTAAGGTGACGCAGTGCAGAGGTCAGTAAGGTGACGCAGTGGGGAGGTCAGTAATGTGATGCAGTGCGTGGAGGTCAGCAAGGGTGACGCAGTGCGGAGGTCAGTAAGGTGACGCAGTGCGAGGCTCAGTAAGGTGAAGCAGTGCGTGGAGGTCAGTAATGTGACGCAGTGCGCAGAGGACAGTAATGTGACACAGTGCGGAGGTCAGTAATGTGACGCAGTGCGCAGAGGTCAGTAATGTGATGCAGTGCAGAGGTCAGCAAGGTGACGCAGTGTGGAGGTCAGCAAACTGCTTGTTGTTATACCAATCGGGACGTGTATGCTCCACCAATAGGATATGGTTGGTCCTTGCTGACCTCCGCACTGCGTCACCTTGCTGACCTCCGCACTGCGTCACCTTGCTGACCTCCGCGCACTGCGTATTATTACTGTCATCTGTGCACTGCGTCACATTATTGACCTCCACGCACTGCTTCACCTTACTGACCTCCCCACTGCGTCACCTTACTGAGCCCCGCACTGCGTCACCTTACTGACCTCCGCGCACTGCGTCACCCTTGCTGACCTCCGCTCACTGCGTCACCCTTGCTGACCTCCGCTCACTGCGTCACATTACTGTCCTCTGCACACTGCGTCACATTACTGACCTCCCCACTGCGTCACATTACTGACCTCCGCGCACTGCGTCCCCTTACTGAGCTCCGCACTGCGTCACATTACTGACCTCCACGCACTGCTTCACCTTACTGACCTCCCCACTGCGTCACCTTACTGAGCCCCGCACTGCGTCACCTTACTGACCTCTGCACTGCGTCACCCTTGCTGACCTCCGCTCACTGCATCACATTACTGTCCTCTGCGCACCTGTGCGCACTGCGTCACCTTACTGACCTCCGCGCACTGAGTCACCTTACTGACCTCCGCGCACTGCGTCACCTCACTGACCTCAGCGCGCTGCGTCACCTTACTGACCTCCGCACTGCGTCACCTTACTGACCTCCGTGCACTGCGTCACCTTACTGACCTCCGCGCTCTGCGCCACTTTACTGACCTCCGCGCTCTGGATGGGCACAGTGGCAATGGAAGAGCCAGATTTGGGGGGGGGGGGTTATTTTCTGGCAGTGCCCCTCCCGAGACTAGACCCTGGATCCGCCCCTGTCGCAACAAGCCAAGAGAGCTGAAATGCTAGCCCACCGAGCCTCCTAGAAGATGGTGAAATCCACCCTGCATGGTATACTACAGAATCACACCCAAGACCCCAGAATATGTCAAACATTGTGATTTATTTACAGGTCTGGATGTACTGCATATAAGTATATGTGAGTGCTGTTAGTTACTCTTTCACACACAAAATCTTTTAAATTTTTATCGACCTTGACAAATCAGTTAAATAGATTGCAACTCAAGTCTGAAGGCTGTGCAATAAGCTAAGCTGTCACTAATAAGAGAAAAAAGTTCTGTTGTCTAAACGCGCTACAGACATTGCCAAAAGAAAGCTCAACATCTGTAACCGAGCTCACCCGTGCCAAAAATTGTGTCATCAGTGATTTTTGAAAAAGTCTTATTCACACCCACATTTCTGGAAAGGATATTGTCTTTGGCTTGGCTGCGATTTGCTCCATGCGGTGGTCTCAGTTCAGCTTGAAGCACAGCTGATATCTTCTAAATATGTTATGTACATACCTATCCTGAACTTGTTGCTCTTCAAGGTGAATAAAGAGCAAGGAAAAGAAAGAGCAAACTCTTACCCTGTCCCCTCCATCAGAATCCACTACCATCTCTACTACTGCTCCCAATGCTCTTACAAGTCCCTATTGCTGCTCAATGTCCCGTCCCACCACCCAATTGCCACTCTATAGTCGATGGATAACATGTCAAACTTCAGCAATTTCACATTGCACAACATTTCCTCAAATCTGCCCTCTAATTTCTTGTTACACCACTTTTAGTGGACCAGATACATAAAACACAAGGGAAATGGAAAACAAATCACATGTAATCATGCTTTTAGGGGAATTTCTTTTTATGTTGTTTTTTGATCATGCACAAGGTAATCAAAACAGTATAACAACTATGATGCTTTGTTCCACTTTTAGATTTTTTATAACATCCCCAACTTTGCCAGATCTGCAAAGAACACACTTTTGCTATTACTAAAATAAATAAAAGACTTTTTAAACACTGCAAGTACCTAAAAATATTATTACATTAGGTATCCATATTCTTCTGAAACTCTGAAACAGGGAGAGCCAGCAATGCCTGTCAGGGTTGTATTGCACTATAAGATGCTGTTTAACATTGGGAATATGCCCAGGAGGAAAGGTCAAGTTGCTTTAGCTTTGTCCAGTCAGCAAGTTGACTATGAAGAGTTAATTAGGAGATGCGATGTTTGTTATTCAGTGATTGTATTTTGGGGGGAAATGTGTGGAACTGTGCAGGATTTATACTACTTAAAAGGAGAACTATGCGGTAAGTGCTTTTCACTCACCTCATAGTTCTAGCCGACCTGTGACAATGAGACTGTCACAGGTCGGCTCAGTAGATCAGGAGGTGACCGAACACATGCCGGTGTTCGCTGACTTCTCGATCCTGTCGCGGTTCTCTGCCGTGACAGGGGAGGAGATGGATTCCCCCCTCCGCCAGCGCTGATTGGCAGAACGGACGGGGGAGGGGGCGGGTACAGCTGGCTCTGCCACTAGGTAGGCCCTGACCCCATAGTTCTCCTTTAAAATAGAACACCTGTATTTAAAAAATGAAAAAAATAGCTTGGCAAGGACTAATTAAAATAATAAAGCATATCTTGCTGCAATACTTACTTCATCTTTAGAGCTGTACCCCAAAGATTCCTTGACCCAGATAATGGCTCTTCCATGATGCCGCAGGTCGAAGAAGACAACAAATCTGGGACAGCATGAGACCATTTAGAAGACTGCTAAAATGTATGCATTACAAGGGGTATTTAAAATTAAATTGACGTGGAGGCATATAGGGCTTTCTTATTTTTAATAAAACCCTGTCAATTTTACCAAACAGACACCAAAGAAGTGTTTATATAATTACCTTTCTGGTGCCTCGTGTATTGAAAAAGCCACCGCTTCCCCATTCCCCATTCCCAAGACACCCCAAATATTCGACACCATTGGCCACTGTGTTTCCACTCTTCAGTTCATACGTCACTACAGGACAAGAGTTGGTGGGAGGTATTGGTTATGTGTTTAGATGAAGCACTGAGATCTTGAGGAATGCCGAATAAAGTTTAACTTGCTTCGAAGAATATTATATGTGAATTCAGCATTATACAACATACAGAGAGAACTTCCTGTATATATCATAGATAAACATGAATACGCATAGAGACTAACATTGCACTACCATCTACAGCTCAAAAGACAGGCATGGAGCACAAGGAAAAGAGGGAATTGTGCGGAGTGTCAGCATGACAGGGGGAGAAGGTAAAGGGTTATATTGCAGAGAAAAAATAAGGAGGAGGGGTTGCTTACCGGATTGCAGAAAGGCTTATAGGGGGTGGGACTTTGGGAGGTGGGATCCATGTGGAGCTGAGGAATTTTCCAGAAGAGAAGAAAATGGGGGGCAGACAAAGAGTTCCCCTCCTGCCTGCCACGGGTTTAGGGGGGAGGTCACACTAAGTTAAGTGGGGGGCTGGTGTTTTATAAAGGGGATCCCTCTGAAAACACCCTTGTCAATACATAATTACACAAGTAATACTCTATATGCTGTTGCATTTCCAACAGGAGGAACAACAGTGGCCAGTGGGGGGGCGGCAATAATCTGGATACTAGCAGGTGCTGGGGAGTAGAGTTTTGGCGCCTTTTCACTATACAGTATATAAGGCAAGTATAAAATTCTTCTTTTATGGGTCACCTGCTTTGTATGTCACTTGTGGTGACAAGGTAACTTGATATTATTATTATTATTATTATTATTATTATTATTATTATACAGGATTTATATAGTGCCAACATTTAGCGCTTTACAATATAAGGAATATCTGCATTAACTGCTTTAATTGTGAGGTAGAACAACACAAAAGGTATAACAAGACATAAAAATCAGATTGTAAAATGATAGTTTTACTTCAGAATTTTACTTTAGTGTGTAATAGTTCACTGCATTTGGCTGTACATCAGCACATTCCCACCCTGAAAGCAATCTGAATATCTCAAACTTTAGATGAAAGACAGATGCTTCAGCGATGGACTTTTTAGCACTTGTTTTCTTGATCATATTAATTTATGATGTGCAAAATTCTTTTGGATTCTACACTGACCCGAAGATGTTTTTCATTTCAATTTGAGATTTTGATAGCTCTATCAGGTCTTGATCAAAAGGAAACGAAAAGGTGTGTTCATTTTCACCATACGCCATTTGGATTTCCAGAGACTTGTCGTCTTGGTCTGGGAAGGATATGGGAGCTGGCTTAAGCTCTTTTGCTTTCTTCTTGAAATCTCATCTGGTGACTTCTTTGCCAGATCAGTCCTTCTGGCATTCTGATGAAATCTTTCTCACTCATTGACTTTGGATTTTGTGGCGCACGTTTAGGCAACAGGAAGCTGTCCCTATCATGAAAAGTCCAGTTGGTTGTGTTTGGCTCCCAAGGAAAATCTTTCTAGACCTCATCTGGTTTATGTGCTTTAATACACTTATGTGATCATCTAAAATGTTCAGGTAACCTCGTGCACAACATTGCTAAATACTATTTCATATCTCTAGCAAACATTTGCACAGAAACAGGTATTTACAATTTTACTGCAAGCATGGAATAAGCGTGCTAGCTGTGAAACTGGGACTACTGGCCTGTACAATCTTCTTGAGTCAGTAACATACTAAGATGGGAAGATAAGGATGACAGCCCCAGAGTTTGCATCTTCAAAAACACTGTTTGCAGCATCAAATCCAATATTTTTGTTCTGAGTGGCACCTAATAACAAGCTGTTAAATGACTTTAGGCACTTTCTATAAAGATAACCCATACTGAGAAAATATGCTGAATGCCATTGCTGCACAGATGTTTTAAAATTGCTATTTACTTGACTGTTTTGGAGTCATTGATTTGAGAATCTATGACCCAAACCTTTTTTTATATTTGTACAGAGTGGGGAATGCTTAGGACTAGGGATGTCCCGATACCCCTTTTTTAAGACCAAGTACAAGTACAAGTACTTCCCCTCATGTACTTGCCGATACCAATTACCGATACTTTTTCTTAAAGGGATAGGTGACATTTAAAAAAAAAGCAATAGACTAATGATTTTAGGCCAATGTGTTTATGATTATGAAGAACTTTAATTTAAGACTGTTTTAGAACAATGAAACATCTAACCTATTCATGTTTTCAACTGCGATCGTGTGCAACCGCCCAGGCGGTATTGCAGCGGGAAACCGCGCAATCTGCCTGGCGCGAATGGAGTGCCATTAGAAAATAATGGCACTGCCAGCGCAATCAGCGGTGGTGTGCGATTCCATGACCGCCCAGCCATCTGCTCGGTTTTGTGCACGATGACCGAGCGGTCACGGATTGCACACCACCGCCGATCGCGCTGGCAGTGCCATTATTTTCTAATGGCACCCCAGTCGTGCCAGGCAGATTGTGCGGTTTCCCGCCGCAATACCCTGCCTGTGCGGTTGCACACGATGGCGGTTGAAAACACTGCGTTTATTCTAATGCAGATGGGGGCAGCGGGGCTGGTTTTCATTTTTTTCAATTTTTATTTACTGTGTAAACATTTTTAATTTTAATTTATTTTATTATTTTTACTTTATTGTCTTTTTATTTAGTTACATTTTTAATCAGTTGTTATTTTTTTTAACTTTATTTTATTATTTTTTACTTTTCCTAACAATTTTTTTCACTTAACTTTATTGCTATCACACATGTGCTAACAAACCCCTGTGTGATAGCATTTGGAGGTGACAGGTACTCTTTATTGGCCCTGTCACCTCCAACACACGAGTTCTAGCACAGCACTGTGCTAGAACTCCTGTGACAAGAACGAGACAGGGACAGAGGCTGAGGGAGGTGACAGAGCCTGTCACAGCTCCATGTGTCCACCTCCGTCACCACTCCACGCCCCCTGCCCTGTCACTGCTCCACGCCCCCCGCCTTCACCGCTCCACGGCCCCTGCTCTCGCTTGCCCGGCGTCCGGAACTATATGTCCCGTGCGTCGGGCAATAAGAAATCAACACCGATGTGTAAACATCGGCGTTATGTACCGGGGCATTTTCACAAGTACTTGTGAAAATGCCCTGTATCGGGCCTGATACCAAAGCTAGCATCGGTATCGGGACATCCCTAGTTAGGACCCCTCTCAGTTTTTTTATTTGTGCCTCATTGACCTTCTTTCCCCAGAAACACAAAACAAAAATTAGGCCCCGTTCACCCTGACCGGCGGATCTGATTGGAAAGCCCAATGTTAGTATACGGGCAGCTGGATCTAAAGGGACAGTGTCCTTTTACATCGGGTTACCCCCAACTCTAGTCAGATCAGAAATTGGTCGGGAAGCTGGCCAATCAGGAAGCCATGCAGCGAGTCATTACCCACCCCCCGGCTTCCGGATTGGCCAGAAAGGCAACTCCATGCTTCCTCCATCTTGTGATGAGGAAGCATGGAGCCAACTTCCCGGCCAATCAGGAAGCCGGGAGCCATGTAATGAGTCGCCGCCCGGCGTCCAGATTGGTCGGGAAGCTGGCCAATCAGGAAGCCAGGCGGTGAGTCATTACCCGTCCTGAGGCTTCCTGATTGGCCAGAAAACTGGCTCCATGCTTCCTCGTCACCTTGTAACGAAGGAGCATAGAGACGGTTTTCCGGCTAAACGGTCATTACACGCCACCCGGCTTCCTTAATGGGACTTACGGTATCAGTATTCGTTATCGGCGAGCACAAAAATATATATATATATATATATATAATCGGTACCCGTACTCGATACCTGAAAAAACGTGTTTAACCTCCTTGGCGGTCTGATTTTTTCAATTCTTTTTCCATTTTTGTCTCTATTTTTTTTTTTAACGTTTAAATTTTCCGCCTGTTCCGCCCCCCTGTGACGTGTACGCTCGCAAGGGACAGAACCAGGAAGACGGATTCCGGGATCGGCCGGAGGACACAGCGGGGATCGTGGACAAGGTAAGTGTGGTGCTGTGTAATCCCGAGTGTGGCTCGGGGTTACCGCTTTTGGTAATGAAAATTAAGCCCGAGCCACACTCGGTATTACCGCCGAGGTTAAGGGTCACCAGGACAAATAGAGAGAGTGAATCTCCTGAGCAAGGACACAGACTCCACAGAGGTTCTAATCCCTAGCTACTAGACAAAAGAAAGCTATGGCTATAGATCAGTGATCGTCAAGTTACTTGATATAGATGCTTCAAATGCAATATTTTCCATCCTGCTCCTTCAGTTTTTATTGTCACTACAGTTAAAATCAATTGTCGATTTTACCCCAATAACTAGTACAAAATGGAGTGAATATGTTAAGAACAAATTGTTTTGAACAAAATGTTACTAATGTATGGTCAGCCTAAGGGCCTGCTACAAGAGATGGTTAGAGATTACTGGCATGCTACTAGAGATTGTCAGGGACTGCAAGCATGGTAGAGTAGATGTTCTGAGACCACATGCATGGTAAAAATAGTAGTCAAGGATAAGTCAAGCTACATGACATGGTCAGAGACTATGAGATGGTAAAAATAGTAGTCAAGGAAAAGTCATGCTACATGACATGGTCAGAGACTATGAGATGGTAAAAATAGTAGTCAAGGAAAAGTCATGCTACATGGCATGGTCCGAGACTATGAGAATGCTACTTAACTAGGACTTGCGCTTGAACTACGTGTGTGCTGGTGACTCTGCTTTCACTACTTAGAGACTACATGCATGCTACAAGATGATTTGAGGATCTACAGCCGAGTGATACAAACACAAATAAGATACATTTTTGTTAATAGGGTATATGCATGCAAGATTTAACTCCTGAGTTTAGTGTCACTTTAATTTGGCACAAGGACAGTTTTACATTCACCAACTTAATTTAGAACATTTCTAATTGCTCAATACAAAAGGTATATTTTTACCATGAATCTCTGAACTCAGTATAGAATTCCGTTTTAATAAATCCCCAGGATAGATGCAATATTTAAACTCCTTAGGAAGAAAAACACCAAAACAAATTGTACCAAATCTCACAAACATTAAAGCAATTATAAGATACAGAGTATATGCCCCTCTTTCCGTTCAGCATTCCTTAATATATTACTTTCATTCCAGTCAAAGTGATTATGGGTTCATAAGAAGTTTAAATAAGCTCTTTTCAGCCTTCTGCTCATTGCATATTTTATTTTCTACATTGAAGACAATAGTGTAATCACATAAATGATAATACAGAATAAGAGAATGGTAAAGCTCATTCCCAGTTATTTAATTACAGAACATTATACTAGTGTATAGAAATGACTTAAGTACTTCCCCAGATTAAATGGAAAACGCAGAATTTATTATTTTCTTCAGCCAGCTCTCTTCTTTTTCTTACACAGTAGACAAATAAAACCAGGAAAACACATCTTCATTTTTGCAAGCAGCGTGACTGGTCCAAGCGGATCTAGTGATTACTGGGTTTGAGGCCACCTAACACCGTGGTATTGCCTCACAATGCCACAATATATATATGCATGTTGAGTAATAAGTAAGTGTAACGCTTGCAGGTATTTATCACCTCTCAAATGGATCACAGTAGTTTCCCTGAAAATGGCGTTATTTGCTTTTCTCTCCATTTTCTCTCCAGAAGGATGGCACCATAGATGACACAATCATGTAAATCCTGGTGCCTGTGCGCAGGGTAGTTCCCACCTAATTCACTGCCTGAGGCGGTTTTTCTATTAGTCCAGTGCCACCCTCCCCCACCCACACTTCTGCCCCCCCAGTGAGTTGCTAACTAAGGCTGCCTCATTATGGGGACGCCCCTGCCAGGGCTCATCTTGGCTGTGTTCACAAAAGTCTGCCAAAAAAATCTATCCTCAGAAATGCCATGCAGCCATTGTTGGACTGCAAGTAGACAGGACGTGACTGCAAAGGAGCTACAGGAAAACAACCATCTGAGTTGCAGAGGGATGCAAAAAAGGTTAACTTAAAACAGTATTCTATTACAACAAATTACGGTTGTTTATGATACATAGTGCTTCAGCAAACTAAAAATCATTTAGTCAGGGTTTGCATTTACTTTACGCCTTTGAATCCTTAGACCCATATAGAAACATTGTTACTATACTAGGACCTAAGATGAGAATCATTATAAAAATGTCAGGAAAGCCAAACAAAGACAAATAACAATGGCCTAATAATAAAATAAACAAACACACAAATTCATATATTATTAATAAAACAACAATTATAATTGGAAACAGAAAATAGATTCCTGAGTGTCATTACAATGTAAATGCTCATATATTGACAAAAACTATTTAAATTGGAATTCCCATGTAAATATAAATGACATAAATAAAGCAGCTCTCTATTCATTGTACATAAGGATTTTTTTAAATTAAAGGCCTCATTAACACTATGTCCCAAGACCTACGTTTCTCTGCACCTGAGCAACACAGGTCTCCACAAGGGAACATAGAAAACAATTGTGCCCCGTTCGCACCACAATGGAGTGCTGAGGTGCAGAAAATGCAACTCATTTGACGTCTCTGTCTGTCTGTCCACTGCAGCGCATAAAAATGAGTAGATTGTTGACTTTTAAATAAAGTTAGGTTAAAAAAAACACAAGGCACCATCCCCAAACGCCAGCACACACAGACATCGGCCTGCACGCTCAAACAGGTCGTATGCTCGGAGGGAGGGAAGTGGGGTAGCAGGGGAGAGATTTGAACTGATGTTGCACTCTCCTCCTGCACAATGGAATGTCGCTGCACTGGGGCCTCCCTGAGTTTCTGGTCCCCCTACTGACCCAATGCGCCCTGCTACAGGAGTACCGCCTGTCTTCCCCCCTATTGGCAGCACTTTCCTTGCTACAGCAGGCTTTGGTGCTCTCCCCTTTCCCTGGCTCTCTAGTTTGCGGAGGGTCCCCAACCGCCCTCATATACAATGCAGGGCTACCAACAGGTCCATATCTTTAAGGCGGCAACTTGAGGCCTCAATTCTCCTGTCCCATCGCACTCCTAACCGGACAAAAACCCAAATCCAACTGGGTGGGTGTGGTGGTGACAACGGATGCCTCCATGAAATGTAGATAGATGAAAGTAGTCACTCGCACTCCATGATATTAAAGTCAATGCTGTTTAGTGACTACTTTCATCTAACTTGAGGCCTCAGGCGGCATCTTTTTGGTCATGTAGAGGTGGCAGGCAGAGAGGTATGTCTGTTATATAGTGGCCGCTCTGCTGCACAATGCTGCTGCCTTTCTGGCCAGAGGTGGCTAAGAGCAAAAGGGCTGATATACATCTTCCTGCCCAGCTTTTAGCAACCTGGGATGCTCTGGCTGGTGTTCCACCCAGCTCCTGGCAACCAGTCACATCAGTGGTTGCCAAGAGCTGGAGCTGGGCAGGAGGCAGGCTGGGGGCCCCCCCCCCCGCCCTCAATTCAGTTCTGAATTGAGAAAGCTATTCGGATGTCCAGTGAAACGTCTTCAAGAAAAATATAGCAAGTCTAGTTGCCTTGACTTATTTTTTTTAGACCATGACCTGGAAGAATGGGAACCTTCACTGACACCGGGGCCTATAAAGTTAGTTCTTGTGAAATTCCTGCAGTTTAGCTTTAAAGAAGAACTCTGCGAAGCGTACAAACTTGCCCTTGCAGCGGGCCTACTCCTGCACTGCAAGTGTTATATGCTTATTTTGGTCTAGGGGTTTAAATAAAATACTTATACTCACCCAATTCTCAGTCCTGCCTGGCTGCTAGACCGTTCCCCGCAGCCTCTTCTCCCCTGTGCTTTAGTGGCCTACGGGCTGCTGACATCATCACCTCTTATGCAGGTCCATTGACTTGCATTAGACGTGCGGACGCTGATGGACATTACATAGCCAGAACAGGGAGGAGAGAGGTGAGTGCTGACCACAACGGGACCGAGGACCGGGTGAGTATATCTGTGTATTTAAGCCCACCTAGACAAAATGAACACTTAACTCTTGCAGTGCCACTCCAAGAGTATTTTTTTTCTACCCAGCTTTCTTCTTCAACTAGATAATGAGGATATTAGCTTATACAGCTCCATTCGCGGACCTAAAATTGGATTTGTCTCCAAAAGATGGACTGTCTCTCTAACACAGGATCATTCGGGAGCAATGACAGTATAGATAAAGGCAGAAGCTAATAAATGACATAAATAAATAATAAACGCACGCGTTTCCAGTTCTGCACTTAGATGCCGTGATATAAATTTGGTGTGTAGAGGAGGAAGTGAGAGGAAATTGCTGTGTGCATAAATGATCTTCCACTAAGGTGTTCTTAAGTGTCAGGTTCAGAAGTTTAAGCTATAAACGTGATCCCAGAGTCCTCTCGGCTCCGTTCTCCAGTTACAGCTCATTTGTATCAATTACTAATTTAGGTTAGAAAAAGCAGATTTTACATAGTGACACCAGTAATTCTGCTTCCTAATATCCAAGACTAATGCCAGTGGACGGCTAAAAAGTGTTCCTTTCTTTTCTTTACCTTACAGTGTATATGAAGCCTTTTATTTTTACTGTTTGTCAGGTTTTTATTGCTGCCTGTGTTCCCCCTGTTTATGTATCCTGGTGACCAATGTCAGCGACATTTATAGTTGTCACAGGGACAGGAAGTCTTCACATGGGGACACTTGTCCTTTTGACAACGGTCCAAGAGGGGACCCTCACTTTGGAGAGATTTATTTTCACTTTGCGTTGTGCCTCCAGGACAGGAAGTAAGGGAAAATCTCCCCAAAAGGACACTGACAGCAAAAAAACTCCTATAAGTTAAAAAAAAACTCCCCCAACAGTAAAAAAAAAATGAAATAATAATGCCGGCTTAATGTGTCAGACGCCACAGACGGAAGAGGCGGGACACCTCTCCCCGTGTGCAACATCGGCCACATTCGGCCGCACGAGCACAGCGGGAGGACAAGACGCTGGCGCACAAGAGGAGATCTGGGAAGCTGCTGCAGTGGAGGTAAGAAAAGACAGGGGAGAGACAGCAGAGGAAGTGAGAGAAGAGACAGCAGAGAGAGAGAAGACAGCAGAGAGAGAGAAGACAGCAGAGAGAGAGAGAAGAGACAGCAGATAGAAACAGGGGAGAGAGCGAGGAGAGAGAGAAGAGACAGCCAAGAGACAGGGCCGGTTGCCCTCAAAGTCTACGTTCCAGAGTGTTCGGCCTCTAGAACGCACTGGAACGGAAGCTGGCCGGCTCCCTGCGTTCAGGGGCGTGGGGTTGTATTGAAGTCAATGGCACCGCAGCCACGCCCCCGCCCACAGTGTGATCGCTCGCACCCGCAACGCAAGCACATCAGTGCCTGCATTCCAGTCCAGTGTCATCTGCAAAAATAGTGCTTGCAGCATTTTTGCAGATCGCACTGGACCGGGTGCGGGCGAACGCACTACGGGCGGGGTTAACGCACCTCCACGCCCCATCCCGCCCCTGAATCCAGGTGTTTTTTTTATTGGTAGATCTCATTGAGCTCGTCATTTGAAAAGTAGATCTCCAGACAAAACATTGTGGGCACCAACCGCATGGTTGATGTGCAGCTTTAACGCTCCCTCACCCCCTGTGTGAAAGAGGCCTAAGACAGAATGGTGTTACTGGCAGGATTATGAGGTGAAAATAAAGGAAAAAGGCCTGAAAAAAAGAAAACAAGTGCAGCCACCACAACTACGGCACGATAAGCTGCAATACATTACATTCTGCTCTTGGATTTAGAGAAGGGCACTTTCAAACAATGTGAATGAAAACAGCAGATTATTCATGTATTTTTTTGTATGCAAAAAAACTGTGAAGGCATCAAGCTGACCCTACGCGTAGGAATCCAATCAATCTATTGCAATTTCAATTCCGTTTTCCAGCTAAATCGAATAAAATGAATAATCCGCTATTTTGATCCTCCGCTGTGCAATCCGGCTGAAGAAGCTACTGTTGAGGGTGGAAGAAAATCAATTTTAATTAGATTGCATGACAAGGTTTTTAATCGATTTCTATGCAAATGCAGTTATTCCATCAAAGTATGAAATGTGTCTTAATCAGGACTGGCCCAGTGACTGGTACCTCCTCTGAGAAGGGGGAGAGTGTCTCTACTCCGGGCTGATGTCAACCAGCCCAATACATTGTAAAGGCAGCAGCAAAGGGGGAAAATGCCCTCCTGGCACGGTCATCTTAATCCATGCAATAAACCGACATTTGCCAGTCGATTGAATTGATTATTGAGTGTTTGTCTTTGTTCTTTCAACCACTTTATGATCCAGAGCCATGTGTGTGGGCACACCTCCCAACTTACTGAGATAGGAAAGAGGGACACATTATAATAAAAGTGTGTAGTTAAAAGACACAGTGCCCGCCATGCCCCCTTTACACAGACAATTAAGAATTAAAGTAGAAGTGAAGCTCAAACATTTTTAGTTTTGGATAGAGTATTGGAGTTTATAACCCCTATGAGCTTTGTTTTTGCCATGTGTCCTATTGGTGAGATTTTTCCTTCACTTCCTGTCTGATAGCCACAACAGGAAGTGAGAGGTAATCCCTTCAAAGTAAGGGAAATCCCTGGTGGTCAGCAGGGTCACCAGAACTAGTGTCCCCATTGGAAGACTTCCCATCTCTTCCTGTTCTCATGACAACCTAAAATTTAGGATTTCAGTGATACTGTTCACCAGGACAGATAAAGAGGGTGAATCTCCCTAATGGGTATGCAGGCAGCAATAAAAACCTGACAGGTGATCTAAGTTTTGGCTTCAGTTGTACTTTAAAGCTTGTCAGGTGTTTTTGCTGTCAGTGTCCCATTAGGGAGATGTCTCCTTTCTTCCTATCCAGGAGGTACACCAGGAAGCGAAAGGAAATCTCTCCAAAGTGACAAGTGTCCCCATTGGAAGACCTTTCCAGTATACCTATCCCTGTGAAAACTGTAAAATTTTGGATTTACCTAGTGTCCCCATTGGAGGTTTTTCTCTCTAATCCCGTTCTGGTGACACCCCAAACATTGGCATTTTCTTTTACTTTCAGTGATAACAGTCATTAGGACAAATAGTGAGGGTGAATCTCCCTAATGGGGATACAGACTAGGGTTGCCACCTTTCCTTCCATCGAAAACTCGAACACTCTAGCGACGCACAGAAATGTTTTGGGGGAGAATGAATCAGGGCTTATGCATATGTAAATAGCTCCACCCACTCCTATGTAAATATGACAGTCAAGACTATTTTCAGTGGGGGGCCAGTAGCTCCTATCTTAATGGTTGCTCCTGTCTGCCTGACATCTTGTGTCCGGGTTTCAGCTGCCATGAAACCCGGACACAACATTTAAAACCCGGACTGTCTGGGTGAATCCCGGACAGGTGGCAACCCTAGGAGGAAGGGAGTAAGTGCCCAGATAGGGAGTCAGTGAAACCCCACAGATCAGCAACTTTTGTAGAAGTACAGTACCAGGGACATCGATCCAGATGCTCCAGGTAGTCACATAACTAGTATCATGAAGCGAGGAGGCAGTGAGCTCTTCCATATGATGTATATGTGGAAACTCTAGAAGCCATTTCAACATCATAAGGACTCGCGCAGTTTTCCAGTGTCTAGGGACTGTAGCACAAGCCGCTTGGATGAAGAACCTCAGAAGGCCTCTTTTGGCTTTAGAAATAGACCCTAGAAGGAGAGAAAGAAGAGCAGTTCCCTGGGTCGCATGCACCTCTGATTCAGTTACTTCCCTGTACAAGTTAAGTATTTTCATTAGCACCACACGTGTACTGCAGCAGCATTACAGTGCTGACCAGGAGTGGTGTGCAAAATTCAATATAGTGTGCAGGGTCATCGGTACCAACTAGTCAGGATCTAAAACTTCTCTCCTGGGCTGCTCTATAAACAGTAGTCTCATGTGTAAGTTAGGGTTGTCACCTTTTCTTCAAGTGAAACCCGAACACCCTAGTGCTGCATGCAGCAATTTTCAGGTGGCTGTGCGGGCTCTCAAGTGGGCTATGCGGGCTCTCAGGTGATCTATGCGGGCTCTCAGGTGGGCTGTGCGGGCTCTCAGGCGGGCTATGCGGGCTCTCATGTGATCTATGCGGGCTCTCAGGTGGGCTGTGCGGGCTCTCAAGTAGGCTATGCGTGCTCTCAGGGCGGCTATGCGGGCTCTCAGGTGATCTATGCGGGCTCTTAGGTGGGCTATGCAGGCTCTCAGTTGGGCTATGCGGACTCTCAGGTGGGCTATGCAGGCTCTCAGGTGGGCTATGCGGGCTCTCAGGTGGGCTATGAAAGCTTTCAGGAGTGCTGTGCAGGCTGTGTGGGGTCTCACCAGGGGTCCAAAGGCGAGCAGCATGGTGCCAGGAAGACAGACACCTGCGGTTCATTGGAAGGCTGCCGAGGTCCCCAGCAAGCACGGGACCTCAGGCAGCCGCATCTGGCAAAAAATTTAAAACACTGGCACTTAGTGTCTTGTGTCCGGGTGTCAGCTGGCCTGAAACCTGGACACAGGACTCAAAAACTGGACTGTCCGAGTGAATCCCGGACAGGTGGCAACCCTAATACAGACAGCAATAAAAACTGGCAGGTGATCTAATCCCTCTTCACTCCGTCCAAAACTTAACAAAAAAAAACGTTTTGGCTTCAGTTTCACTTATAAAAATGGTTTAGTGACACGTACATGTATAATCAATTTCTTTCTTCACTATTTTTCCATCATAATGGGATTTCAAAATAACATATGCAATAATTGGGGTTCAATATGAGGTTTAGGGCAATAAAACACTTTTAATATTTGTTTCATAATCTTTATGGAGTTTAATATGTTTATTGTTTTATCTAAAGGCAAAGTCCATTCACATCACAGAAAAGAAAGTAATGACATTTTGAACAGTGAGAGCGTCATTACCATTATGTGCAAAGAAGTGCTCATGCACAGGCACAAATACAGGAGTTTAGGCGTACAGAGTAACATATAATGTATTTGCGGCACACAAGGACCCAAGCCTCTGCATCAGTGTCATCACTACGGGGTCCGCACCCGGGTGACACCATTGGAGAGGTGACAGCAAAATGACTGACAGTCATTTTGCTGTCACCCCCTCTGAAAAGTCGGACACTTGGTCATGAACCGAGAGCCCAACAGTTGCATGAGAGAAAAGGGGAACTGGCGGCATACCTTATACCGCCTGGTGAACGTCCTCTCCTTTCTCTGCCATCCCCAAGATGGCTGCGCATGCATGTGATGTTATGGCATGTGTGATGATGTCTTGCGCAATGACGTCACGGCGGGGTAAAGTCTAATAAAGTGAGTCTAATAATGACGTCAAGTCTAATAAAGGGAGTTATAAAGGAGAAAAGAGGACAGTAATAGAAAGGTAGTATGAAAAGAGAAAAGAGAGATAGAAAAGGAAATAGCGGAAAAAGGGGGATGGGGTGTGCAGAAATCCTATTTTATTTATTATTGTTATGTACTGTATATAGCACTGACAATTTATAAGAACATTCACATAAGTCCCTGCCCTCAAGGAGCTTACATTCTAAGGTCCCTTTCTCCTATGCATATGAGTTCCAATTTAGACAAAAGCCAATTAACCAGTTAACTTACCAGCATGTCTTTGGAGTGTGAGAGGAAGCCAGAGTAGCCGGCAGAGCCGTAGCTAGCTCCTTTTGCGCCAGTGACAAGAACAGAGAATTGTGCCACCCAACAGATGTGTTATGTCACCCGACACCGCGCACGGATTACGCCATGTGATTTGTCATGTGCCCCGCCTCCAGGATGGCAGCGCGCATGCACAGATTGTCAGAAATAACATACAAAATTTGTTTCGTTTGACAATACTAATGAAAACATTTTTAGTTTCCATTCATTTAGCCCGAAACAAATGTTTAGTCTGTGCACATGTCTAATAATATGTGTGCATGAGTGTGTGTGTGTGTGCGTGCGTGTGTGTGTGCGCGGGGGGGTGTTTTTGTTTTCATTTATTTTGTATTATTATTTTTTTACTGTTGGGGGACTTTAGGGAAATATCAGGGGTCTAAACAAATCCCTGATAATTCCCTTTTGAAATAGAAAAAGAGATTGATCTGCCCATACAAGCAGGGGACTGCAGTGGGGATCTGAGGAGAAGCTGGAGCTTGTGCCGCTCCTCTTCTCCCTGCCGAGCCGCAGCTGTTTTGGCCGCCTGGTGCCCCTGTTGCCGATGGCGCCTGTTCTCACCATGGCAACTGGGGCAAGGGGGCACAGCCAGGCCGGCCCTGGCTACGCCCCTTCTCAGCTGCGCCTGTGGTGAGTGTCTCACTCCCCCCATGGTAGCTACGGCCCTGGTACCCGGAGAAAACCCACTCAAGCACAGGGAGAATATGCAAACACCAAGCAGACAGTGTCCTGTCTGGGATTCAAACCAGAGACCGGAGTGCTGCAAGATAGTAGTCTATACATCAGACCAAAAAGAGGGAACACTGAGCATGAAAGAGGGACAGAGGTATTTGATTCCAAATAAGGAATAGTTGGGCACTATGTATGGTCAGCATGACCATACATAGGTTTTCCCCTCTCAATAAGACCCCCTGAGGAGGAAAGCGTTACAGAGGGATTTGGTTCCGAATGAGGGACAGTTGGGATCTATTTTTGGGCACCATGACTCCTGTTTGTAGGTTTTCCCCTTTCAATAAGACCCTTGTAGTTTCCTAGCTGATATGTTATGAAGCTGTATTCCACCTGAAAGTACTACAATGCCATTCTAGAACTAAGAATAGAACATGAAATAAAACTTTTTTTTTTCTAATACTCACCTGATTCCTGGATCCACTAAACAAGCGCAGCCTCCCATCTCCCACGCTGTTAGAAGCTGCATACAGCATGTGCTGGTTACTACTTAAACCGACGCGCGGAGTGTGCAGCTTCTGAGAAGATACGCTATTAGCACAGCGGGGAAGGCGGCTGCGCATTTTGCATTGCTCCCGCTACGCTAATAGCGTATCTTCTCAGAAGCTGCACACTGCGCGCGTCGGTTTAAGTAGTAACCAGCACACGCTGTATTCAAGCATGCCATCATTGTCCCTGTACACCCCCCCACACACACACATATCACCCAGGGAACGGCAATATCTGGTTGTTGTACAGGGGCAATGAGGGCATGCTGGGACATGTAGTTCCCTAGCTGATATGTTATGAAGCTATGCGATCCGGGCTGGCTGGATAAGGCAGACGCGCCCTCTAATCAGGCACTGTAGAGGGCCGACCGCAGTGGCCTCGGAGGAGCGAGCGGCCGCCCGATGACAGAGCCGGGTGCATGTGGCAGAGAGAGGGAGCCACTGCATCTGCGGCCAAGGGCTTCGTTTAGCGGGGGTCAGTGATGGCGCCCCCCCTCAGTCCTGCGGCCATGGAGCAAGCGCCCACCCCCAGTTGTTACGCCACTGCCCCCTAGGAGGAAAGCGTTACAGAGGGATTTGGTTCCGAACGAGTGACAGTTGGGATCTATGTATGGACACCATGACTCCTGTTTGTAGGTTTTGCCCTCCTAATCTGACCACTGAAGAAGAAAGTATTACAGAGGGATTTGGTTCGAATTAGGTATAGTAGCGTGCTACAGTATGTATGACCAGCATGACTCCTGTATGTAATTTTTTCCCCTATCAGACCACTGAAGAGGAAAGAGGAACACTGGGATTTGGTTTGAATTAGGGATAGTAGGGTGCTACAGTATATATGACCAGTAATAAAAAAGGAAGAGAAAGATGGGTTTTTTTCTGGCACCAGAGAGACAAGTCCAATAAACTTCAACCAAAATGTATGCATAAAAATATGTCAATTTACATATTTTTATACATACATTTTGGTTGAAGTTTATTGGACTTGTCTCTCTGGTGCCAGAAAACCCCCCATCTTTCTCTTCCTTTTTTATTACAATTTAATCAGGGGTTGTCTTCCAGGGAGTTAGGATCTGTGCATCACAACTATCTTTGTTCATATATGACCAGCATGACATTTCCCCTCTCTATCAGACCACTAAGGAGGAAAGAGGGACAGAGGAATTTGGTTCCCAATGAGGGACACTTGGGATCTATGTATCACCAGCATGACTCCTGTATATAGTTTTTCCCCTCCATCGGAATGATTTGCAGCTTTGTATGATACAATGACCCCGATGAGGTCATGCTGCTCTCCCATGTGTCCCCTATAGATGGCAGTCAGGAGACAAACCACTCAACTGTCCAAGTTCTTTTCTTTCCCTGAACTTTTCTCAGTGTTGTCCTGGAGTGAAACTTCCCCAGACAGATGGATTTGTGATATTTCATTATGAGCTGCCATAGACCCATGTCTTCACCATCTCCTGCACCTTAAATCCTGCAGACCCCCCTTCCCCAGTCTTCGCAGCTTTCAAGGAATCAGGACAAAGGGAGACCCATCGCACCTCCCTCCATTGGGTTTATCTAGGAATGTGAGGTGACCTGAATGTGACCTTGCTGGGAGTCCCTGAGTGGCACAAGCTGGGAGGGTGGAGGGGGGGTCTCTGGTTTTAGGACTGATCAGCCAAAAAGCTGCAGAGTGATCACAGGAGGGAGGGGAAAGACAGACTGAGATCTGCCGGAAATGTCTGCAGACTTGTGAGTTTCCTCTGTGCTGCAGATCACAGGGGACAATGCAGCTGGGTGACAGCTCCTGCACTCCTCTCGGCGACACTCGGGTGCCTGGATGCGCTGCGCTCACTGAAGTCCGCCAATAGGATCCGCGTCGGGCGCTTCAGGGGGGGCACAAACTTCCAAAAAGTTCATTCTTCTCTGGAGAGGATCGGTGACGGGGCTCTAAACCATGGGGCTGCCGACTCTGGAGTTCAGCGATTCCTGCTTGGATAGTCCAGACTTCAGGGAAAGGCTGAAATGTCACGAAATCGAGCTGGACCGGACCAACAAGTTTATTAAAGAGCTGATCAAGGATGGGAACATGCTGGTCGGGGCGCTGAGAAGTAAGTGCACTCCATGACATGTTGCAGCAAGTCATCCTTCTATGCCTCGACTCCCAGCTATGCACACTTCGCTGGCTTCTGTCTTCAGGGGGGGAAAGCTGCAAGATATACATTGTTGCTGTGCGAAGTACTGAGATCACTTTACTAAATATTGTTCTTTTGCAGGATGTTATTGTTGGTATGTTGATCTTATAGACAATGATGTTGTGGCATGTTTGCCCAGTTTTACATCATAGTAATAACAGAACAGATAAAAGCTGTGCCATACACTAATATATTTCTTGGTGGCCATACACTAATATATTCTTGGTGGCCATTCACTTAGATATTCTTGGTGGCCATACACTAAGATATTCTTGGTGGCCATACACTAATATATTCTTGGTGGCCATACACTTATTGATTTCTTGGTGGCCATACACTTATTGATTTCTTGGTGGCCATACACTTATTGATTTCTTGGTGGCCATACACTTATTGATTTCTTGGTGGCCATACACTAATAGATTTCTTGGTGGTCATATACTAATAGATTTCTTGGTGGTCATATACTAATAGATTTCTTGGTGGCCATGCACTAATAGAGTTCTTGGTGGTCATATACTAATAGATTTCCTGGTGGCCATGCACTAATATATTTCTTGGTGGCCATGCACTAATATATTTCTTGGTGGCCATACACTAATATATTTCTTGGTGGCCATACACTAATAGATTCCTTGGTGGCCATACACTAATAGATTCCTTGGTGGCCATACACTAATAGATTCCTTGGTGGCCATACACTAATAGATTCTTTGGTGGCCATACAGTAATAGATTTCTTGGTGGCCATACACTAATAGATTCCTTGATGGCCATAAACTAATAGGTTTCTTGGTGGTCATACACTAATAGATTTCTTGGTGGTCATACACTAATAGATTTTTTGGTGGTCATACACTAATAGATTTCTTGGTGGTCATACACTAATAGATTTCTTGGGTGGCCGTACAATAGAAATGAAATGCAAATTAAATTAGAATGAATTTTTCAGACAGAATCTGGTCTACATGCCCCCAATGTCTCGCCTAAATGTTGATTGTCAAGGGCAGTGGTGGCGAACCTTGGCACTCCAGCTGTGCCAAAACTACAAATCCCAACATGTATCTGCCTCTGGGAGTTATGTCTGTGGCTGTCAGAGTCTTGCAATGTCTCATGGGACTTGTAGTTCCAAAATAGCTGGAGTGCCAAGGTTCGCCACCACTGGTCTAGAGTCTTCCAGTTTAGGTCTTCAGCTGATGAGTGATATTAGTAGCAGCACTGCTTAGAAGCTCTGAGCTATCACTGATGGGAGCTTCCATTGCTATTTCAGCAGAACCAATGATGTGTTACTTCAATGGCAAGTTGGCATCACATTGAAGGAACCAGTGACGCTCTCCAGGCAGCTGATCGGGGATAGATTCCTGAAGATCAGACACCCACCGTATGGTGTAAGCTGGTGCATGCTTGCACAAGTTTCCTTTTTTATGTCTGAAAGTGAATAAACTTTCTTAAAGTGTCACTGTCACATGAACAAAGTTGCTGACAGTTATAAAGTTTAACCCGCTAGAGATGCGCAATAGATCGGAACACATAACAAATCAAGTAGGTGCAATTTGCTTGTAAAACTGGAATTACACTTTACTACAAAGTGTACTCCCCACCCGACCTAAACTAAACCCTTTGATATTTACTTTGCTATGGTGGCTGCAGCCCCTGATGCTTGTATTCAGTGCCTGTCTTGCTTTCCTGGCCATGTCCATGTAAGTATCCACCTGTGGAGGGGTAGGGTGGGTTTGGTCAGGTCACGGGGAATGGCAAAAGTGCACTTATCCTTTAAAGCACCTTCCTGACCCCAGTTCCCCCAGGAGTCAGAGTTCATATTGTCTCCCCTATGCCTTAGCTTGTGATCTCTCCCTCGGCCTCTTCATGGGCTATTGACCCTGCATTGTATGTGATGATGTTAGTGGGCCCTTCAAACACTGTAATGCAGTCCTATACAAAAAATCCAGCAGTTAACCTTTGCAGTGCTTAGGTAGGTCCACTGCAAGCGTAGTTTTGTGGCTGGCAAACCATGTTAATAGTGAGTTGTAATGATTGAATCACATAGTGCAAGCCTCCCTGCGTTCTGGGGCGGGAGGAAGCATGGTGGTGTATTCAAATCAATGGCACCTCGGCCACGCCTCCTGCCCGCACCGGAACGCGCGGCAGAGCAATGCCTGTGCGATCGCAAAAAATAGTGCATGTACTGGATTTGGTGTGAACAAGCCCTTAAGCACTGTGTGTATCACAAACAATTTCTATAATACTGGTTTCTAATCAGCCTCTTTGCAGTCCCCTACTATTTATACGTACTCTAGCGATGGTTACATGTCATTGCTCAGGACAGGGTACTTGATAGTGACAATAGAGGACCATGTCTGCATAATGTGTGTTGAAAGGGCCACTTGTAGTCTTCATTGAAAGTGAGTGTGACAGGGTGACAACGCAGGAGCACAATTGAGAGACAGAGCGTTGTCACCCTAGAACAGGAAATGCCTGAACAAGGACTGACATAGCAGGATCATCAGGTATCATAATATAAGTAAATGTTGAAAACTATTTTTGAAGAGGCATTAACATGCTAAAGATTGAATAAGATTTGGATGATTGGGTTTGTATATACTTTAACAAGCCGGATCCAATTGAAAAACTGTCTGAGAAGCACATGGAATAGGTATAGCTAAGCAGTCCATGTAGCACTAGTCGGACATGCCAGTTGTATGGTATAGTATGGCTTATAATTAAATGACGCAATATTATGTTGGACACATCAATGGCATTTTCACGGTGAAATAGTTTAGAGAGGAAGACTGGGGATAGTGAGCTGTGCTGAATGTGGACAGCGATGGTCACTCTGCAGGATGCTGCAGCTCTGTAATGGGAAGTTTACTGCTCCGTAACCTGATACAGATTTCCAAATGCTCACAGCCTGCAGGCACCGTCTCCCAGGCTGGGAATTACATTCCTGGCAATTCAGCAAAAAAAAATCCTTTTTGTGTCTGAGTTGAGCTGGAAAACTTTTTGTGTCAAAAATCGTTTCAGGATTATTTTAGAATGTAAACGTAAAATGGCATGCAAGGCCTGGAGAATCAGCCCTCGATGATAGGCCCAGATAGCAAGGATAACTTGCCACAAACTTGTGTCAGGGTGAAATTGTAATTTTGTTAACTTGCTGCACATATTCCTGGCAAGTTGTAGACTTGAATTTGTAGCAAATTTGCTTGGCAAGTCTACAGCAAGAGTCCTGCAGGTCTTAGCAAGAGCTCTGCAAGCTCGCTGGTCTGGAGACTTGCAATGCAGGCTTGCTGTAATTGTGCAACAAAATTGTGAAGCTTGGCAAGTCTGCAATAGTTTAGCAAGTCATTTTCAACCTTGCAGCACAATTTCTTGCTATCTGGGGGGCTGGTGTCCGTTCTCAGGGGAAAATGTAAATTCGCCCTGAACGTCACAGATTTGGGTCTGAACAGCTGGAACCTCAGCATGTGCAATGGTAGAGTGCATTGAATTGGGGCAAAAAATGTGCTAAAAGTTATGCAGCGTGCACCATTTTGTGAGTGTAGTGGTAAATAGTGAATATTTTCCTTGCCGCACACCTTACCTGGAATCCACAATCACTGGGGATGAGGGTGCTTGTAGTGACTGTGGATGGCGCCGCCAGATAATAACTGTAGATAGATGTCACCAGCACACCAGCATAAGTTAAAATCCAAAGTGTTCATTTATTGAAACGTCATGTCACCAAAAACAAGCGCTTTTGGGGCCACTCAGGGTCCCCCTCATCAGGCTCAGCAATGACAGCGTCCCCGAAAGCGCTTGTTCTGGTGACCTATAATACAAAATCACCTGCACTCCATACAACACACAGCCCTTGATGATAGGTTGGTGATTGAAGTGACAACACGGATGGCGACGTGTCAGATACAGTCCATAATAGAAGTCACCAGCACTCGATGATGTGTGCATGAAGTAAAGCACTTTTTATTAAATTGTCACATGTGTCATACAGCCAACATTTCGGGGCCACGCAGGGTCCCCTTCTTCCTGGCGACATAGTGACCCAGCAGCAGTCATTATGTCACTAGAAGAAGTCACTTGGTCACTAGTCACTTGTTCCCTTCTTCTGGGCGTCATAGTGACCAAGTAACTTCTTCTAGTGACATAGTGATTTCTTCTGGGTCACTATGTCGCCCAGAAGAAAGGACCCTGCGTGGCCCCGAAATGTTGGCTGTATGTATGACACATTTGACAACTTTATAAAAAGTGCTTCTTGCACACATTATCGAGTGCTGGTGACTTCTATTATGGACTGTTCTGGTGACCTGACGTTTCAATAAATTAACACTTTGGATTTCAAATTATTCTGGTGTGCTGGTGACATCTATCTCCAGTCATAGTTGTAAATATATACACACATAATTACGTGGGCGGGGGTCTATTTACATTTTTAAATTATAAACTAGTACAGGGCTACCATATAATTCTGCAATATATTATCATTAAAATGACATAGCAAGCTGCCACAGTGGGGGGGGGGGGGGGGGGGGGGGGGGGACAAGAAA
>NW_017306941.1:677641-678931 GCF_000935625.1 Nanorana parkeri | reverse complement strand
GGGGGGGGGGTTTGGTGTCATAACGAAAAACAAGTGGGGGTTCCCCTGATATTCTAACCAGGTCTTATTCATGTATGTAGCCTTGGTGGCCAGGAAAGGGAGGGAAGCAAGCTTTTAGCACCCCCTTCCTGTACAATACCAGGTCACATAGCTTGCTATGGTACTTCCTGTAGCATACCTGTAGTATACCAAGTTCATTAGGGGGGTACCTTGCAAGGGGAGAGGCTTTGTCCCAATGTTGAGGGACAATGGCCTTTTCCCCACCTCTGTGTGTCCCAAAAAGGAGATGGGGGTAAGATGGGGCTTATAGTGGAATATGAATGCACCCTCCCAGGGAAATAGGAACAGTGGTACATTAGTACACCCTACCCATTCCAACAAGAGTTAAAAGAAGAACACACGCACATTTCAAAAATCATTTAAGAAAAGAGTGAGTTAGAGCATAAGTCCAACACAACTTTTTTTTATTTAGTTTTGGATAAAGCGAGGACCCCTGTCAGGTTTTACGGCATTCTGGGGCTCCATCAGAGAGATTTTCTCTAACTTTCTGTACTGGTGACAACAGTATTACCATATAGGAAGTGAGGGGAATATAAAAGGTGATAGTGGTTATAGCCTTCCATTATTTTACTTAGAAATCCATTTTTTTCTCTGTGTTGGTGTCAGAGGTTTGCCCTAACTTCCTGTCTGGTGAAACTGTTGTCACCGATGCACTAAGTGATGGTAAATCTCTCTAATGGAGCCCTGGATAGCAGTATACACCAGAGAGAGGTCCTTACTATTTTTTACAAAATATTCAAATATTTGAAAAAATGTGTGTTGGCCAAAACCTTTGTTACACCAATACTAGTAAAAGCCCAGTGTTCTCCACCTTTCCCATTCTGTTCAAAACTTTAAAAAAAGGGTTTGGGGTAGACTTCTACTGTATAGAGCTCTTATATATCAACGGTAAGGCAATGATATCAGACAGTAGGAAGATTTTTGTTTGTTCACTCTTTTGTACATTGGAAGATATCATTCGGAGCTCTCTGCTATTGTGGTATATTAATCATTTAACATCCTTTTATTCATTAAGATACAAAACAGTCATTGCATCAGAAGCCGCTGTGAAATCCTAAAATTGTTTACATTAGTCTGACTGCCATGTGGGACACTGAACTGCTTGTGAATCAGCTTCTTGTGGGAATTTTGCCAGTGACCTCATCTTGTTAATTAATTGCAGATGGTGATTAAAGAACTCATGCTGAATAGCTGAATAGTATGTGTGTGTGTGTGTGTGTGTGTATATAT